>NC_133769.1:33764865-33853256 GCF_003597395.2 Chelonoidis abingdonii
CTCACAAGATGTGAGCACACAGCAAGCAGCAATAGCAAGCGGGACATTGGTTTGGCTGAGGTCTGAGCGAGTAAGTAATGAATCGCCAGCGACCCTTAAACGGCCAAATGCACATTCTACCACCATCCGGCACTTGCTCAGCCTGTAGTTGAACAGCTCCTGACCACTGTCCAGCTGCCAGTGTATGCTTCATGAGCCATGCATCAAGGGGTAGGCTGGGTCCCCAGGATAACTATAGGCATTTGAACATTCCCAACGGTTATTTTCTGGTCTGGAAGTAATTCCCTTGCTGCAGCCGTTTAAACAGACTAGTGCTCTGAAGACGCGAGCGCATGAACCCTCTGGCCATCCCACGTGGATGTGAGTGAAACGTCCTTGTGGTCCACCAGTGCTTGCAGCACCATTGAAAAGTACCCCTGCGGTTCACGTACTGGGTGCCCTGGTGTTCTGGGCCAAGATAGGGGATATGGGTCCATCTATGGCCCCACCACAGTTCGGAGAAACCCATTGCAGCAAAGCCATCCACTATCACCATGCACGTTTCCCAGAGTCACACCTTTCGTAGCAGCAGCTTAACGATTGCTTTGGCTACTTGCATCACTGCAGCCCCACAGTAGATTTGCCCACTCCAAATTGATTCCGACTGACGGTAGCTGTCTGTGCGTTGCAAGCTTCAGAGGGCTATTGCACTCGCTTCTCCACTGTGAGGGCTGCTCTCATGTTTGTATTACGGCGTTTCAGGGCAAGGGAAAGATGTCACAAAGTTCTAAGAAAGTGCTCTTACGCAATGCGAAAGTTTCGCAGCCACTGCGAATCGTCCCACACGTCAAAACAATGCGGTCCACCAGTCTGTGCTCGTTTCCCGTGCCCAAATTCGGCGTTCAATGGGTAGTAGATGCCCCGTTAATAGCAGTAGCTCCAAAACGCTGGCCAGCGGTTATGGAGAATTCTGCCTCCATCTCGTCATCGCTGTCCTCGCGCTCACAATAGCTGCCTCCTCCTCTCCTCCTGCCTTTGCGTCATTGTTCGAGTATAGTCAGCACGAGAGTACGCGAGGTGTTGACATACGGTCAGGATACGCGTTTGTGATCTCAGGGTCCATGATTGCTGTGCTATGGCGTTTGCTCAATGCACTCCGCGAAAAACGCGCCAAAGGGTTTTCTGCTGCCCTCACAAAGGGAGGGTGGGCTGTACCAGCACCACCCGGGCAATGTTTTCTGAGGCCCATCAGGCACTGTGCTCTCAACACGGAAGTGGAACTAGGGATAAGCTGAGGAACAGCACTACCACAGTGCACCGCTCCCTGAAATCGATGGTAGCCTTGGACCATGGACACAAGCAATCGATTTTGTGATCGCATTGTGGACGCGCAAAACCGATTTTATAACATCGGTTTCGTAATATCGGTTTAAACTACTTCGAAATAATCGTGCAGTGTAGACGTAGCCTTTGTATTCACATGCACAGTAATCCATTTAGTGTGTGAGCTTTAGGCTTGAGCCTAACTGTAGAGTTTAACTCTTTGCTGAACAGTGTTACTGTTTGCTTAAAAGGGTCGTTGAGGCTGTGCCCTAGCCAGGTGCATGACTGAGTAGTGTGATTGAGATTGCTTGTGGTTAGATAAGAGCCATGGTTTGATACTCAGGTGCGTGCAAACTAGTTAGTAGAGTCTATCAACATTAAGACATTTTTGGAAAGGGGGGTGGTATCTTGTCAAAATTTTGTTCAAAGTGTTGATCAAATATATTATTTTAAAATCTTGTATTACGTTCCTTTCCATCATCTCCTTGTCCGTAAATTATCCTAAGCCATGATTCTGAAGAGCATCCCTATTTAGGACAGCGCTTAAATGCGTGAATGGAATATAAGTACATTCTTTAAATTATGTGCTGTCCTGTGTAGGGATTTAAGGATACACATAAGTGCTTTTCTGATTCAGGGCCTTGGTCCCCCCATCACACAAACACTTATGCACGTGCTTAACTTTGAAGTCAATGAGGCTACTTGTGATAGTAATGTTAAGCATATATGTAAGTGTCTGCAGGATTGGGACCTTGAGTTGTAAGATCTTGATGCAGGGACTCTTGCTTTTTTCTATGTGTATGGCACCTAGCAAAAAATTGAGAGCACTGGCTCTATTTCAGGAAAGCCTTTCAGCACAGGCTTATGTCCATTACTATTCAGGAAAGCACTTAATCATTTGCTTAATTTTATTTAGTTATATTCGTACAATTTTCTAGTCTTAACACACTTTTATGTCCAACAGGCCTTATATTGACTTAGCTTAAATAAGGAATCAATGTTTCTAAACCGTTTTAGGTAAATAAAGCCTTAGTCTCCATTTGAGATCTGAAGATTTCCGTTCAGTTTTTGCTTTAACATTGTATTACTAGAGAGACTATAGACAAAGCCACTGTAGTCAGTGGGATTGAACCCAAATGCTTTATTTTGACTACAGTGTTCCCAGCAGAGCAATGGTGGATAGAATTACTTTAGAAGTCCTAGGTAGCTGCTATTCTTAAAAGATGATAGAATATTTTTCCTGTGGTATTCTGTTTAAGGTGTCTATGCATGGTTACACTTGCTGTTTGAACAAATACTTATAAATAGTGAATGCATTGTGCATATATTGATTGCTCTCATTCCTACTATGTAGTATAAATCTCTATCAGATTGTATCAGTATATTTTTTATTTTTAATCGACCTCTTTCAGCAATGTTTTTTCAAGCTGTGGATAGGTTCTAAGAAAATGCTGAGAAATGTGTTAAACAAATACTCCTTATTTCTTCTGCATTTTGATGTAAGTACTATTATTTCTTGTGACTTTAGCATACCCTAATTTTATTATCACAAATTGCTGTATAACTATCTTATGAAAAGTATTTTAAGTCAGAAAGATGACAATAATTACATCTGCATGCTCATTCATCACATGTACGTATTTATTTCCAGTGAAATGGAAAATTTTAAATTTAGGATTATTGTTATCCATATTACCTTTATCAGTGAAATTGCATCTGCTCGCAGTTTCTTATAAAGTAGGAAGAATGAGTCTTTTCAGTTTATGCATTTGCTGTTCCGAGCTATATAAATTGCAAGTAATGCTTAAAGTTTTGCATATTTTTCAACATTTTTTAGAATAGAAGGCAACCAACAAGAAATTCAGAACATTTATTAAAAACCATAGTTGAAGTATCACAAGTGGCAGTTTATCGCTTTTCATTTCTTACTTCAAAGGCTTCCTATAAGGAGAGGAGAATATGTGGCTGCTATATGAAGAGCCAAATTCCTATCTAGTGTTCCAGAGTGAAAGTCTCAATTAGACTGATTTTTTTGTATCTCACTGGATATAATAGATTTATCTAATAGAAAATCTGCAATACGTGTATCCGACAATGACCTTTTTATACAGTAAGTTAGCAGAATCATATTTCAATTATTTGAACTTGCTGCCACATTTGCCTAGAGCAAGGACTGGCACACTGTATTAATTCTTCACTTTGCTTGTGTAGCAGATACTGGCCAAAAGGTGTTCAGGCTCCTAATCATGCAGAAGTCGAAAGGGCAAAGAGCTCTGAAACTTGTACTCCTTCAAAGTTTTGACTCTTCGGTATAGAATGTAGTGTTCCACTTTCAAAAATATACTGTTTGTATCAGTACTTTCTTCTTTGAGTGCTTGCTCATATTGATTCCAATTAGGTGTGTGCGTGCCACGTGCATGATTGTTGGAAGATTTTTACCCTAGCAACACTTGGTGGGTTGGCTGAGGCGCCCCCTGGAGTGGCGCCCTTATGGCGCCAGATATATGCCCCTGCCGACCCAACGCCCCCTCAGTTCCTTCTTACTGCCCGTGACGGTCGTTGGAACTGTGGGGCGTGGCATAGCTGATCTCCACCTCCCTAGCTTTACTCGTTGTACTATAGATAGTTGTTTAGTGTAGTTGTTAATAGTTTAGCAGTTAGTTTAGTTAATAGTAAGTTTGTATATAGTGTAGATAGTACTTGGAGGGAATGGAGTTCATTCTCTTCTCTCCTCCCTGGTACCAGGGACCATGCCCAGGTCCCCGGGTTTCAAACCTTGCTCGGCCTTTCTCAAGCCGATGCCTACGGGAGACTTCCACGACTCCTGCTTGAAGTTCCTGAGGGAATCCCATCAACCAGATAAGTGTCGCATTTGCAAGGCTTTCAAGCCTCGAACAAAAAAGGAGTGGGACTTTTGTTCAAAACAGCTCCTAATGGAAGCGGCGCTTAGCCCAGCGCCTTCAGTACCACACGCAGACCAGACTCCGTCGGTCCGAAGTGCACCTCCGGCACCGGAACAACCCACACCGGCAAAGACTCTTGGCACCGGATGTCTCCGGCACCAGTACAGTCGCGACGACATTTACTGTCTCCGCGGCCCAAGAAGCAGCGCACACCACCTGCTGCTTCTGTACAGTTGCAGACACCGCCTGAGGCCCCATTGCAGCAAAAGCCCAGCCTGGACCGTCCCACTAAGGCTCCAACTCCGACACCACTGACTTCGGCATCATCGATTCTGGCGCCACAAGGACTGTTGAGTCTGGTGCACACAAGCTCCCCGGTGCACACCATGGTTGAGCTCAGCCTGTTTATGCCGGAGACCTTCTCCACCACTCACGACCTGATCCCGCTGGCGGAGCCTGGACCACCTCAGCCCTCCGCACCACCGGTGTGGACTGTCCAAACTATAGGCAAAACTGCCTTCATGTGATCCTCCTCACAGAGTGAGACATCTCGGTCCCGGTCCAGGTCGCAGTCCTGATCCCACCGATGGCCCCAGTCCCGTCACCGATCTCCATCTTGGCACCGGTTGTACTAACAGCGCCGCTCCGCTTCATGCAGGTCTCTCTCTTCCAGTACAATCGGTACTGATCTAGGTCCCGGCACCAGTCGCCTTGCAGCCGATCCCAACATCATAGATCCTCGTTGAGATCTACATCAGCCTTCTGGCACTGTCATGACCGCCGGTCCTGATCCCGAACATGGTGCTGCCGAAGGTCCTAGCACCGGTCTCCAGCTCCCAGGCATGAACTGACAGAGTGGGACGGTGCAACGCCACATGGGTGTGTGGCCTCTCCTTAGCCTTCGCGACTGAATTTGTCATCCCAAGCGGGGAGTGGCTACCACATCCAGGGCCATGATGCTGATGGTGCTAGCAAGAGGCAATATGAAGGACAGGATCCTGATCAGGGAGCCCCACAATGGTCCTTCTGGACTCCTTGGGCATACCACCAAGCCCCAGGTGCCCCCTCAGGTGCTTCTTGATCCGCTCATTCGGAGCATCGGATGCCTGAGGCCACTGTGGACCGTCCTCCATAGACTTGGAGGCAACTGTCCTGCCACTAGATCAGGCCCATGCCACCACCATAGTGGACTTAGGGCAGCAGGACCCTCCCCAACCAGAGCTTCCCCAGAATCCTCTTGTCCCAGGGGTATCCTCTTCCTTCTCCCCGACGAGGCAGGGGCAGGCACATCCTCCTCTGGCCCACCGCCTATAGATCTTCGTGCACACCAGGATCTCCTGCACAGGGTAGCACAGAACATGAACCTGCAGGTGGAGGAAGTGGTGGAAGTGGAAGATCCGGTAGTGGACATTTTATCGGCTGATGCACCCACACGGGTCACCTTACCCTTCATTAGAACTATCCAGGCTAATGCCGACATGATCTGTCAGTCCCCAGCGTCTATTCCTCCCATGGCCAGAGGGGTGGAGAGGAAATACATGGTGCCCTCCAAGAGCTATGAATGTCTGTATGTTCACCCTCACCCTTGCTCCCTCGTGGTGCAGTCAGTGAATGAGAGTGAGCGACATGGCCAGCAAGTGCCTGCCACTAAGTCCAAGGACCCTAGGTACCTGGATTTATTCGGGTGCAAGATTTATTCCGCTACGGGTCTACAGCTCAGGGTAACGAACCATCAGGCCCTCCAGAGCCAGTATAACTATAACACCTGGACCTTGATGGGGAAGTTCAAGGAGTTGGTCGCCCAGGAGTCCAGACAGGAGTTTGCAGCCTTGCTCGAGGAGGGCAAGAAAGTGGCGAGGACATCCCTGCAGGCATCTTTAGATGCGGCGGACTTGGCAGCTAGAACTCTAGCCTCCGACGTGGCTATGCGCTGCATCTTATGGCTACAAGTGTCCGGTCTTCCACCAGAGCTGCAGCAGATCATTCAAGACCTGCCCTTTGATGGCCAAGGGCTGGTCTCTGATAAAAACCGACCCCAGACTTCAAGTTTGAAGGACAACTGGGCCATCATGCGATCACTGGACATGCATACCCTGGTGAAGCAACACAGAGCCTTCCGGCCCCAGCCTCAGCGCACCTACCCTAACCCTCGACCACAGCAAGACTTCACCAAAAGGTGTGGCTGTGGTAATCGGAGGAGACAATCTGGTCCTCAAGCAGGCCAGAATCAGGGCTCCCCAAAGCCATCGGCGGGGCCCAAACAAAATTTTTGAAGGTGCGCTCAAGAATGGAGCACCAGTCTCCTTACCGGACCCTTTCCCACCTTCCTTCAACCGCCTCTCCTATTTCCTCCCTGCGTGGTCCAGCATAATGTCAGATTGCTGGGTCCTATGCATGGTGGAAACTTGATATCATCTTCAGTTTGTTTCGCACCCCCACTCTCCTTTCCCACATCGTCCCTCTTCAGGGATCCCTCTCACGAGCAACTTTTCTTACAGGAGGTACAGGCGCTCCTGGCTATCGGAGCGGTAGAAGAGGTCCCAAAGAACTTGAGGGGCAGGGGGTTTTACTCCTGTTACTTCCTAATCCCCAAAGAAAATGGGGGTCTACGGCCCACTGGACCTGCACAGACTCAAGAAATTCATGGTAAAGTTGAAGTTCTGTATGGTTTCCCTGGGGACCATTATCCCTTCCCTGGATCGTGGAGACTGGTACGCCGCCCTCAACATGAAGGACGCGTACTTCCACATAGCGATTTACCTGTCACACAGGCGATTCCTTCACTTTGTGGTCAACCAGCAGCATTTCCAATTTACTGTCCTTCCCTTCAGCCTGTCCACAGCACCAGGCGTCTTCACAAAATGTGTGGCTGTCATAGTGGCCTCGCTCTGCCGACATCGAATACTAGTGTTTCCATACCTTGATGACTGGCTCATTCGAGGTCCTTCCAACCTACATGTGCAGTCTCACATTCGTGTCATCATGAGCTTGTTCAAGCAGCTTGGCCTGCTGCTGAACACTGAAAAGTCCACTCTGGAGCCTACACAGAGAATAGACTTCATTGGGGCAATCCTGGACTCAAATCTCGCCAGGGTGTGCTTACCACAGGCCCGCTTCCAGTCCATGATGACCATGATTCATGGCCTCCAAAACTTCCCGACCTCGACAGCACACGTGTACCTTGCTCTTCTGGGCCACATGGGCTTGTGCACTTTCGTGACCAGACATGCCAGACTACGCCTCTGCCCACTTCAGACCTGGCTCTTGTCAGTGTACCGTCCAGGCCAAGACAGCTTGGATACAATTCTCACTGTGCCGACAGAGGTCTGAGCCTCTCTGGGTTGGTGGCTAAACCCCACCTTGGTCTGCGAGGGAATGCCATTCCATGCCCCACAGCCCTCTCTGGCCCTGACCACGGACGCATCATCTCTGTGCTGGGGCACTCACCTTGCAGGACTTGGGACACAAGGTCTTTGGTCCGCACAAGAAGTAACCCTACACATCAAGATAAGGGAACTGAGAGCAATATGCCTCGCATGTCAGGTATTCCGCGAACACCTTCAAGGCCGTTGTGTCACAGTTTTCACAGACAACACAACAGCCATGTTTTACATCAACAAGCAAGGTGGAGCGTGGTTGTCCCTCCTCTGTCAGGAAGCCAAACATCTCTGGGAATTTTGCATAGCTTACTCAATCAACCTGTTGTCGTCATTTCTCCCAGGAATCCAGAAAACCTTGGCAGATCGCCTCAGCAGGTCCTTCCTAGCTCACGAGTGGTCGATTCGCCCAGACATTATCCATTCTGTTTTCCGGAAGTGGGGATTTCCCCACATAGACCTGTTCGCCTCTCATGAGAATCGGAAGTGCCAGGTGTTCTGCTTCTTCCAGGGATGCTGTCCGGGCTCCCTGTCAGATGCCTTCCTGATAACCTGCAAAGACCACCTTCTCTATGCCTGTCCTCTGTTCCCACTGGTCCACAAGGTCCTTCTCAAGTTACGCAGGGAAAAGGCCCGCTTAATCTTGATCGCTCCGGCATGGCCCAGGCAACATTGGTATACCACACTCCTCTATCTGTCGGTGTCCAAACCAATTCCTCTACCATTGTGGCCGAATCTGATAACTCAGGAGCACAGCAGGCTATGCCATCCAGATCTACAGTCCCTCCATCTCACAGCATGGATGCTACATCGTTAACTCAATCTGAGCTGTGTTGCTCCAGTTCAGTTCTTGCAAGTACTCTTACGTAGTAGAAAGCCCTCCACTAGATCCACGTACCTGGCCAAATGGAAGCTCTTCTCCTGCTAGTGTGCCCGGAACGATGCTATCCCTCTGGAGGTGCCAGTGCTTACCATCCTAGAGTATCTCTGGTCCCTGAACCAGCAAGGCCTAGCTGTCTCATCCATCAGGGTACATTTAGCAGTGATTTCAGCCTTCCACCCTGGCGAGAATGGTGCTCAGTATTCTCCAATCCTATGGTCAGCAGGTTCCTTAAGGCTTTTTCATAGAGGAAGATTTTGCAGCATTTCCTAAAAGTGGTCAGATTTGCCTGCTTTCCATGGCCAGTTCCTTTGACCAAGAATACTGTTGCCCTTTGGCCTGAGTAGTTAACTTGGTTGGTTGGTTGCTTGCACTGGGATAAATTGATTAAGCATCTCAGGTATTTCTTTGCTGCCATCCTGTTATAAATACTGAGTGCTTTTAGATTAGTCATGGACCAGATGTCAGATGGTGAAGCTCAAGTTTAGTTTATTAATCAAAGAGTAGGCATGTAGGCTCAAACAGCACAAATAGAAAGGGTGGCATTCACGAGACCTGTGGTCCAGTCCACAGCTCATCCTATCCCAAGGTGAGCTATGTAGACCCCTTCTCCTTGTTTATCCCATATTACAATTTGTGATTTGCTACTGTAGCTTAGCATTAACAAATCATTATTAAATGTCAACTTGTTAGCAAAGGCTTTATATTCTATTTTGTCTATATTTCCATCAACACAAGCTTATCATACATATAATGAAACTTTAACTCAAGGAAAAATAAGCTTTTCATACACCTGAACATTGTTATGCTTCCTTCAGATGTCTCCATCCTGTGTACTTTCTTGTAATTTCAGTTACAGCTTAGTACAGTAGAAATCTTGTTAAAAAATCTAGTGTGAAAGCACGTTATGCTTCTTTGTTTTTTAAAGTAAATCTGACCACTAACTCTAGTATATTTCTGTTACTTTCTACTTAGGATCACTCTCAAAACCTTATAGGAGTCTTGCATGGCAATTACCTAGCATCACCCTGGGGTCTGCTTAGTCTTAGGCCTCTCTATGCCAACACAGTTTGTTTACAAACATTATACATGAAGTTCCATTTCCCTGAACACAGTAGTATCAAACAGCAGGCTATTTCCTTGCTCACAATTTCCAAGCCTGCCTTTCCAGTGAATACTTTGCCCCATGGAGCTCTATCTCTGCTCCCCCACAGGACCATGCTTACCACTGCTTCTCTTGCTGTCTTCTGCTTTCTCCTTAGCCCACATGGTTTGGCCACTGCCATGGGTAGTGGCCTTTTATTGTTTCAGCTCTCTCTACACAGAGGCATAATTAATTGCTTAGCACACTCATTGACTTTAGTCATGAGATTGATTGTATTAACACCTTCCAGCATGACAAAATGGGTTTTGCTCTCTGTTACTCCTTTGATCGGGAAAGTATGTGACTTGCAAGCTTTGCTGCTATTTAATACAACAGTAGTAATCAACTGTTCTACCAATGAGCAGTTTGGATTTTCTTCAACTGTCCCATGCTGTTAGAATTTTGTGTCTTGATTGCTCACATTCAAATCGTTTGTCATTTTGGCCATGTCTACATAACAAAGTTTAGTTGATGCAAGTTATGTTGGCATACAGCCACCAAAGAATGCATATCATTCAGATGTGTACATGCTTGGCTGCTTGTATAGGTACTGTACTCATCAGGAGTGCTTACACTGATGTAAAATGGGATACATACCTGTAGTGCACTGCAATGTGCCCCATGCAGCCCTCCAATGGAGTGCCTTTGAGACATTTTTGCAGTGATTTATGGAATAGGAGCAATTTGTCCAGGGATATCTGGGAGCTAGGGGTCAAATTCCCACCATTCCACTTTCTGCATTTCATAATTTTTTCCACATCCTTTAATTTTTGCACTGTTTCTTATCATTCTAACAATCCCATTCATTACTTTTCTCTCTCTGCCATCTCTCTGACAGAAGCATGGGCTGACTTCAGTACAATTCTACTATTTGGGGCTAATATGGGATGCACATTGTGGAGCGCCATTTCTGGGCCCAAGAAATACGCACTGATTGTTGGAATAGCATCGCAATGCAGATTTGGGATGATGAGTAGTGGCTTCAGAACTTTTAGATGCAGATGGCCACATTCCTGGATCTGTGTCTTGAGCTTGTCCAAGCCCTCTGGTGCAGGCACACCAAAATGAGAGCCTCATTGACAGTGGAAAAGCAAGTGGCAGTCTCACTCTGGAAACTTGCAATGCCAGATTGCTACTAGTTAGTGTGCAGGGGGAGGGATAGCTCAGTGGTTTGAGCATTGGCCTGCTAAACTCAGGGTTGTGAGTTCAGTCCTTGAGGGGGCCACTTAGGGATCTGGGGCAAAAATTAGTACTTGGCCCTGCTAGTGAAGGCATGGGGCTGGACTCAATGACCTTTCAAGGTCCCTTTCAGTTCTATGAAATAGGTATATCTCCGTATATTATTTAATCCTTTTGGAGTTGGAAAATCCACAGTGGGGACCGTTGTGATGCAAGTGTGCAGAGCCATTAAGTGTCTCCTGCTTTGCAGGACTGTGACTCTCAGTAATGTACAGGAAATGGGGGATTGATTTGCAGCAATGGTGTTCCTGAGTTGTGGCACGCATATCCTTATTTTGGTGCTAACCCACCTGGCCACAGAGTACATCAACAGAAGGGGCTACTTTTCTATTGTTGTGCAAGCACTAGTGGATCATGGGAAATGCTTCACTAGTATCAGTGTGGGCTGGTCACGGAAGGTGCATGACCTTGCACTTTGTGTTATTGAATTTCATCCCATTTCTGTTACTCCACCTTTCAAGATCATCCAGTTTTTTTCCTGTACAATATTCTCATTCTACTCTGTATTGATAATACCTCCTAACTTTGTATTATCAGCAAATGTAATGAGCACACTCCTACAGCTTGGTCTGTAGCTTTTCTCTACAAGATTTTGTCCTTTGCTTGGAATGCAAATTGCAAATAGTTTTTATATAGTTGATATTTAAATTAATTCTAAGCCTCTTCCACATTTAAGTCCTTTAGCTCTTTGGTGCAGTTGTCTTCTTTTACTGCTTCCCTTAAGTCTGCCTTTTTGAAATAAAAAAACCATAATTGAAGACCTAGTTTTGATTATTCTTCCACTTAATGTCAATGGAATCAGCTCCTGATCGTTTGATCCAAAGCTATTTCATCACTACTTACCAACACCAAGTTAAAGTTGCTTGACCTCTTGGTTTAGTAATGATTTGATGAAGAAAACTTTTGTCATCTTTTAGAACACAGGACTTTTCAAAAGCTGCCAGCAGGGATGTTGGTGGTGATAAAATGTCAATGGTGATTCTAGGGGATCAAGCCTGCCCTTTGCTCCCCTGACTCATGAAGCTGTGGGATGGCCACATCAGCAGTGCCCAGGGAAGATTTTAGCTACCAGATCAGCAGGTACAGAATGATGGTTGAATTTGCTTTTGGTAGATTGAAGGCACATTCCACTAAGTCCTGCCCTGGCTGCAGCCCTGCATATCTGCCTTCCACTCATTAGCAACTGCCAGATTAAAACAACTTTTTGCTGGCAATCGAGGGGTTGCTAATAAGCGGAATCTATTTGTATAGCTATGGTTCTCCTTGTTGTCCCACAGCATACAGTGGTAGGGGTAAGGATGTACACAGTGATGCCAGGTGGTATGATGGGAGCATGTAGGGATCAGCAATTATGGAGTTCTCAAGGCTGCAGAATATGGGATCTTTGAGCCTGCATGTCAACCATGGTGTGAAGCATTTTTTTTCTTGTCCTGGTGCATTTCCCAATGTGTGCGCTTTTTCTCTATCCTTTTTGCCTCTCCTGAAGCAACCATTCTCAGTCTTTCTCTATGGTCGTGTTCTGATGTGCCCTCCAAACCCTTTGATCAGTGGACAAGGCAGTGGTGGGTTGGAGAATCCCATAGAACGTATCCTTCCCATGGTGGGGGGCATGCCAGAAGCTGCTGATCAAAACAGATACACACCATTAGATTTATGGTCACAATGGTACTAGAAAAACCCTGTATAAGAAATGCCTGTTAACACCTCCCTACATCTCCGCTCTGCAGCTCAAACAATGGTGAGTACAGCATAGAGCAGAGGAAAGGGGAATTCTGTGGCATGTTATTATAAAGTCTAGGAACCCATCCCGGGATATGGATATAGGCAGAGAATATATTGACACTATTTTCACCGACAGTGGTGATTTTGTCTGGTATCTCATACCTCAGGGTGACAGAGGCACAGACAACCAGCTGCTACTGGCTTCCCGCAGCTGCCCGGTCCTGTATGTTGCTAGCTTGTTTACTGCAGTGGTGCCAGCACAACTCATCACAGAGTGCTTTGGGAAAGTGTCCTCGCACAGTGGAAGAAACAAGGCTGCCATCCCTAGAAATCTTTGGGAGAGGATAGCAGAGTATCCTCATCAAAGTGTAATTGCGATCTCTGAAAAGGATAAAAGGGACATCCCTATTCAGATATGCAGAGTATTCTTAAACCACTTAGGGACAGCAAACTAAATGCAAGATAAGTTTGGCTGTACCTCTCTCCATTTTGTTCATTTTCTCTTAACCGTAACAGTTTCTGTGTATTGATTTTATATAATGTTTTATTTTTAGACTGTTTACTTGATAATTATAGCTTCAGACAAGGTTCTAAATAAGTGATAAACATTTCTTTGTTTTGTCTTCCAGAACAAGTACACAGACATTTAGATCAACATGAGGTGAAATACTTGCAATTTGCTTTCCGTTGGATGAATAACTTGCTGATGAGAGAAGTTCCCCTGAGGTGCACCATAAGGCTATGGGACACATACCAGGTGAGCGCTTGCTTTGTGGTTGAATACTTCCAATTAGTGATGTAGGATGACATCATTCTGAGGTGCTCTCCTTTTATGTAAATGTACCTTTCCCTATTTTTCAGTATGGGACAATGACTATAATTTTGCCTCCTTTGCTGTACACAGTACATAAAATGAATATATAGCTTTTCCATCCACTGGTATCATCTGATTTGATTGAATACTTCACCTCAGACTTGCTGCTTTATTCTAATATAATTGTAACATAATTTACAAATTGTTGGTCTTTTACTGGCAGAAATTAAGGTAAAGTGAGAAATATTTTATTTTAGCTGGATAGCGTATGTTAAGGCTGAATCCCCATTTTGTCACTTTGAGTGCAGAATGTGAGGGCCTGCAAGCATTCTAAAAATTAGTTCGTGCCACTCCAGACATGTAACCTTGGGAGTTTTAATAGAACTTTTCTCTGACCTTGGCTTGGTAAATGCTGCCACCACCCAAAATGCAAAAAACTCCCTTGGATACAGGAAGAAGCACTTGGGAATTCCTCCTTGTGGGGTACCCTTAAGTCCTTTCACCACTCCCTCCCCTTCGGGGAAAAGCTGAGAAAGAAAACAAAGGAAATTAGCTGTTGCCACCAGCAAATCGAACAGCATATGCACAAACCTCTTAGGACACCAAAAATCCAATCCTTTTCTTAAAAAAGGTAAATTTTATTAAAAACAAAAAGGAAGAAAATACATCTGGAACTTAGGCTTTTTCTGGATTTTAAAACAGCAATTTCAAAAAATTAAGCACCCAAAATAGCTTTTTTGGGGTTCAGCTTAAAGGTTGCAATCAAACCAAAGCATCTGGAATTATCACAGAGGAATCCACAAGCCAAAATAAAGAAATCAGATCACGTTATCTAAACATTTCCTATCCAAATGATTCCTTCTAGGTATAGAAGATAATTTTTCATACCTGGTTTGAACCCTACACAGCATTCCTGCTTATAGCATTGCTGCACCGTGTCCCTGCAGCCTAGAGAGAATGACAGACAAAGGGAAAGGGTTTTTTTTTTTCCAATTTTAAAAAGTTCTAGCCTTCCCATTGGCTCTTTTGTTTAGGTACCCACTTTTTTTTCTTTACCTGGGGGACTTTTTAACCCTTTACAGGTAAAACAAGTCGAGAAGCGCTACCAAGAGGAATTTTACAGCTAACTGGCTGGCTGGGTGTCCATCAAAAGGAGCTACCTCACCCCATTTTATTTATCACAGCATATTATATGGAAGCAGTGTTACCTGCTGGTTAAAGCAAGAAGTGGGGATAAAGACCTCTGGATTCTGTTGTATTCTATTTATGAAAATGCTTACTGTTTATTTTGTACATTTGGGGCATATCACTTACTTTCTCTCTCCTTCAATATACTCATCACAAAAATATTTACATTTATTTGTCTAGGTGAAATGTTGAGAGATTTGGCTAACGTTTTTAAAGTACGTAGAGATCCTCAGATGAAATGCACTATAGAAGTATTAATTTACTAGTTAAGTACAGGCTTGATCATTTATACCACTCTGATCTGAAAGTGACACATTTTGCTTGAATTACTGTTTAGTAGTTGGTAAAGCTGTGACACATTAAGTGCAACATTGATAGGCAAGTATTTTAACTATGATGGGGTCTCACTTTTAGTCAAGCTGTTCTGAGCACAGGATTTGGGTAAGTTGGACATAGATTCCCCCCGTTTTTAGCCTCCTGAGACCTCCTTTAAGTAGACCAGCCTCTCTAATTGATGATCAGCTCTAACTGCCCCAAGGGGCTATTCTTGCAGCTGAAAATATCCCATAGAATAGAGCATATACCTTTTTGCTAGGGAAATTCTATGGTTGCCAGTTAAGTCCCTTTTGCACTGAGAGAGCATCATAAAGGACATCACTACCTGCGAGCAAATCAGGCTCTGTTTTAAGCTTTAGACTAGTAACTTCTCTAGTATAATATAATCAAAGAGTAATAATTATCTCAATAGTTAAAATAAATCTGAATGTGTAAATAAGGGCTGCAGAGACCATGAATTATAGGTTTTGTTGGAGTAATGTTATGTGGTGTAACTGTTGCTGTCACTGGAAAAGTTCAGTGTTACTTTTGAGATTCTGCAGATTCCTGCAGTTTCTGTATGATCCATTTCTGCAGAAAGCCATATATTGTGATGCAGATTTCCTTGCTGTGCTTACAGTATCTTTTAAAATCTCCAAGTTCTTTCAGGTAAAGAAGTTTATTTTGCAGCAGTTGCCTCTCCCTGGGTGGTAGTATAATGGTGAATAACAAAACTATACAAAATAATATGCAGTTTGAGGAATGACAGTTGTCTCATAAAGTGCAGTGGCTTAGCATTGTTTAGATAATGAGTATTTTTGTTAGTGTGGTGAAAATGTATTGAGGTGTAAGAGTGTCCCTGGGAGATTTGGAAGTTATGCTCTCTGTATATAATATGGTTTATGAGAAATGCTTATATAAAGTGTGTCTCACAAGCTAGCAGCCAGAATTCACTATGCCTGTGGTCTGTGACTGGATTGTTCACTAAGGGGTTGGAAACTGTGTTGACCTCTTCGGTCATCTGCTTTAAGTTGATTTTCCTGGAGAACTGAATATTTCAAGCTTGGTAGCATCTACCTGAGCTTTATCTGCCTTGGTAACATATGCCATCTTGGTATTTACTGCTTTTCTTGCATGAATCAAATACTGAGAAAGAAAAAAAAAAAAAAAGTCTGCAATGAGTACCATTTCTTGAAACACTTGCTGTCTTCAGTCTTCCTGCCTTTGCAAACAAGCGCACAGTGTCATCAGAATTGTCAGTGCTCAGATCTACACCCACTCGATGCATGCTGTAGTGTCAACACCTCTTCATGCCTCTTTGTCATTGAGGAGGGCATCATGATTTATAAGAGAAAAAGTGGAAGATGTAGAATTAAAATGCTAAACTAGCAATATGTTTAACTCTAGATAGCATAGATTAGTAAGTGTTGATGAAAATATAGTGCACAGACTGGATGTTTTTCTACAGGATATGTCTAGTTCAAACCAGAGTTAATACAGGGAAGTCCCCTGGCTTGTGTTATGCTGCAGGTCAGACTAGATGAACACAGTGGCCCTTTCTATAAATAATCTATCTTGGATTTTACAGTATCAAGCACAGTCTTGCCAGTATCTGACTTTCTGTGTACCTTAATTGAGATTTGATCAGCTACATGAAGTAGTTTGTTGCATACAATAATTTTGGAGTATGTAAGTAAGCCAGTTATAAGAGAATAAAGTTTTGCAAAGGTTCACAGATTCCCCGTAACAAAATACATAGGTGTTCTGTAACTGTGCTTTGATAAATCTGTAAAAATATGGTATTGTCTTTACAGCAGAACTTTACAAACACAAAATACATTTTGAAAAAGAAAACTGCTGCTTGACAACAACTTTTAATTTTCATTCCTACTAAAACAGGATAATTAGAAGCACTATGCAGCTTGTACACACAACAAGGTCTGTGATGTGGGCTTCTTAGCTTTAAAGATTTAGTTTCATTTATTCTTTCCTTAATTTGGATTATACTTTAACAAGAGGGAATTCAACTTTCTTTGACTTGGCTTGTATGTTATGTGAGAACAAATGCCTTTGATTCTACATTGTTCCTTTCAAAGGTTACTTTTTTTTTTTTTCCCTCCAAATTGCCAAATTACTCTCAGGACACTGAAGTTTTAAGTCTTTAGAACTGAATTATGTGAGCTTTGTTGGAATCAGATGTAAAAGATTCCACAGTCAGAAACTGTAATAGAAGACCTCAGTTTTGTCTTCTACTTATAAGAGGTAGATAAAGTATTATTGGGGCCCTGGGCACAAAGAACTTTTGGGCACTCCAACCCTTCCCTTGCCACCTGGCCCCACTCCCTGCTCTTCCCCTTCCCGCAACAACTACTCCTTGGCCAAGCCAGAAGCTGGAGTCGGGCAATGGTAAGATCCACCCGGGGCCGGTCTTAGGGAAAATGGAGCCATGGGCAAACTTGTATCTTGATACCTCTGGCCCGTATAGGCTCCCCAACCCCCCTGGGTCTTGCCACCTCCTCTCCCCGAGTCCTTAATTTATATTAAAAGAGGAGCTGGGCTCAGCCCTAGCAAGCCCCAGCACAAATTAAGCATTGGGTGGGTGGCCAGATAGTGGCAGCTGCTGGCTGTGTGCCTAGGTCTGAAGGCATTGCCACCAGCAGCAGCAGCATAACATGAGAACATAAGAACGGCCATACTGGGTCAGACCAAAGGTCCATCTAGCCCAGTATTCTGTCTACCGACAGTGACCAATGCCAAGTGCCCCAGAGGGAGTAAACCTAACAGGTAATGATCAAGTGATCTCTCTCCTGCCATCCATCTCCATCCTCTGACAAACAGAGGCTAGGGACACCATTCCTTACCCATCCTGGCTAATAGCCATTTATAGACTTAACCACCATTATTTATCCCAGTTCCCCTTTCTAAACGCTGTATGTCCTTAAGCCTTCACAACCTCCACAGGTAAGGGAGTTCCACAAGTTGAGCTATGCGCTGTGTGAAGAACTTTCCTTTATTTTGTTTTATAACCTGCTGCCATTAATTTCATTTGGTGGCCCCTAGTTCTTGTATTATTGGGAATAAGTTAAATAACTTTTCTCTTATCCACTTTCTCCACATCATCAGCAAGATTTTATATACCTCTATCAATATCCCCTCTTAGTCCCCTCTTTTCCAAGCTGAAGATCCTAGCCTCTTTATTCCATCATATGGGACCTCTCCCAAACCCCTACATTTAGTTTGCTTTTCTGAACCTTTTCTTAGTGCGAGTATATCTTTTTTTGAGATGAGGAGACTTACATCTGTACCAGTATTCGAGAGGTGGGTGTACTATGGATTTTATAAGGGGCAATAATATCTTTCAGTCTTATTCCTCTATCCCCTTTTTAATGATTTCTAACATCCTGTTTGCTTTTTGACCACCTGCACACTGCGTGGCCATCTTCAGAGAACTATCCACCATGACTCCAAGATCTTTTTCCTGATCGTTGTAGCTAAATTAGCCCCCATCAGATGTAGGTATAGTTGGGTTTATTTTTTCCAATGTGCATTATCTTTACATTTATCCACATTAATTTCATTTGGCCATTTATTGGCCAATCACTTAGTTTGTGGATCTTTTGAAGTTCTTCACAGTTTCTTTGGTCTTAACTATCTTGAGCTTTAGTATGGTCATAAACAGATAGTTAAGGGTTAATGCCTCTTTTACCTGTAAAGTGTTAAGAAGTTCACCTAGCCTAGCTACACCTTGACAGAGGAGACCATGAGGAACAAGATGTTAAAAGGACAGGAGGAGTTTCTTTGTTTAGAGTTTCAGTTTCATCCGAGTGAAAAAGATCAAGGATACGCCCTCTTATCAGAGTTAGTAAGTTTTAGAAAGGGATGAATAGGTTACTGTTATTTCTTGAACTTGCTAGTAACGTATATGGGATTATAATTTGGTAGTTGTGGTGTGTATTACGATTTTGCCGAAGGGGGACATCCTCTGTGTTTTGAATCTGTGTCCTGTGGAGGTAGCTGGTATGCTAATCTCTGCCAGGGTTTCTTTTCTTTCTTTTCTTTAATTAAAAAGTTTTCCTCTTAATACCTGATTGATTTTTCCTTGGTTTTAGAATCCAAGGGGATGGGATCTGGCTCACCAGAATTGGTGGGGGGGAAAGGAGAAGAGATGTTAAATTCTCCTTGTGTTAAGATCCGAGGTTTTTGGATCTGTGTGTCACCGGGGAATTGGTGAGTCCTAAGACTACCAAGGAAAAGAGTGTACTTGGACGGTGGCAGCAATACCAGATGCTAAGCTACTAATTTAAGCTTAGAAGTGCATGCAGGTCCATCTGTACCTAAGTTCAGAGGTGGGGCAGGAACCTGACAAGTTATCATCGCAAACTGCCACCTACTGTACTCTTTCTCCAATGATTTCTGATATAGTTGATAGGGATGGTCCTGAGACTGACCGTTGGGAATACCACTAGTTTCCCCTCCGTTCTGAGAATTTACCATAAGTCCTACCTTTGTTCCTGTCTTTAACCAGTTCTCAATCCATGAGAGGAACTTCCTTTATCCCATGACAAGCTTAATTTACGTAAAGCTTTTTTTTGGTGAGGGACTCTTGTCAAACGGCTTTCTGGAAATAAGTACGCGCATGTCCACTGAATCCCGCCTTGCCCACATGTTTGTTGACGCCTTCAAGAAGCTCTAATAGATTAGTAAGACCAATTTCCCTTTACAGAAACTAGTGTTGACTATTGCTCAGCATTTTGTTTTTCTTATGTGTCCTGCACTTTATTCTAACTAGTGTTCAAACTAATTTGCCCGGTACTGACATTAGACTTACCGGCTGTAATTGCCAGATCACCTCTAGATATTAAATATAAGTGTTACGTAAGACAACTCCAGTCACCTTGGAACAGAAGCCGATTTAAAGGACCGGTACAACCTTCTAATAGTAGTCACCACTTCACATTTGAGTTTCTTTCAGACTCTTGGGTGAATGCCCTGGCCTGGTACTTGTTAATATGCGTTGAGTTTATCAACTAATTCCTAAACCATCTCTCTGACATTCAGTCTGTAACCAGTTCTCGATTTGTCACTACAAAAGACTTGGCTCAGTTGGGAATGTCCTCAAATCGTTCAGCCGTGAAGACTGAAGCAAGAAATCTCTTTAGTTTTCTCGCAATGACTTTACGTCTTTAAGTGCCTTTTGTATCTCGATCATCAGGGCCCCACTGGTTGTTTTAGCCAGGCTTCCTGCTCTGATGTACCTTAAAAAACATTTGTTATATCTTTGGAGTTTTTGCTAGCAGTTCTTCAAACTCCTCTTTGGCTTTTCTATTTACAACTCTCGCACTTAATTTGGCAGTGTTTATGCTCCTTTCTATTGTCGCCTCACTAGATTTGACTTCCACGTTTTAATGGGAAGTCTTTTATCTTCTCTCTGCTTCTTTATATGGGTTGTTAAGCCAACGGTGCCTTTTTGTTTTTACTTTGTTTTTTTTATTGGGGGATACATATGAAGTTGGCCTCTGTATGGTATCTTTAAAAGCACCAATGCTGCTTGCAGGGATTTCACTTTAGGCACGTTTGCTCTTGTTAAATTTTGTTTAACTACACCCCGCCTTCAGTTTTTTTTTCTTTTTTTTTTTTGGCTGCAATAGTTCCCCATTTTGAAATGTTAAATGCCACAGTGTGGCTGTTGAGAATGTTGCTTCCCACTGCAGGGATGTTTGAATGCTATGTAATTATGGTCACTGTTCAATCGTTCCTGTTGTAATGTACCTCTTGACCAGCTACTGTCTCCACTCGGATTAAATCGAGAGTTGCTCTCCCTTGTGGGTTCCCGTACAGCTGCTCCATGAGCAGTCATTTAAAGTATTCGAGAAATTTTATCTCTGCATTTCGTCCTGAAGTGAAATGTTCCCAGTCAATGTGGGGATAATTGAAATCCCCCACTATTATTGGGTTCTTAATTTTCATAGCCTCTCCAATTTCCCTTAGCATTTCATCATCACTATCACTATCTTGGTCAGGTGGTGGATAATAGATCCCTAGTGTTATATTCTTATTAGAGCATGAAATTTCTATCCATAGAGATTCTATGGAACATGTGGATTCACTGAAGATTTTTACTTGATTTGAATCTACATTTTCTTTCACATATAGTGCCACTCCCCGCCCTTGCACAATTAGAGAAGTAAAGATGGCATGGTATATGGTGTATTACCATCTTACTTTGTGCTGCACCGTGCCCCCTCTGCCCAAACTCCTGCACCCTTCCTGTTCCCCTAACTCCTGCACTCCTCTTCTGTGCCCACATGGGGGGACTGACCTGAATGCACAGAGCAGCAGGCACAGCTGCTCATGCACCCCCAAGAGGACTAGGGGTTGGGGGAAGATGAGGAGCAGTGTCAGGGCTCCTTGCATCCAGGTCACTTTCTCCACCTGGGCTGCATAAGGGGAGGACAGGAAAGCAACAGTTCCTGATGCTTATCTCGCAGCACATTCTGGTGGGGAAAGTGACCTGGATGCATGGAGCACTTGTTGCTCCTCACCTTCCACTTGTAGCTCCCTAGGTGGAAATGGAAGAATGTTACGGAGAAGCGAGAAATATCTGTGTCACCACTTGCCTCCCCCATGCATTGCCTCTGCAAGTTTGTGGTTCTCCCCTGCCAGCTGGCAGCTCACAACTCTGCACTGTGTCCCCCTAACCACAGCGCCTTGGGCGGTCACCCTGGTGGCTTGCCCTATAGGCCAACCCTGAGGAGCTGCCCAAGGAGTTTGGGCCGCTTTGGGGACCCCAGGACCCTCCACTTGCCTGGACGGCACTCCCTGGGGGATGGGCACATGGGCCAGGGGCTGCCCTCGGGACCCCTCAGACTCCTGCACAGGAGAGGTGGAAGTTTTGGGTTTCCCCACAGCAGCCTGGGCAACTCTTACTATGACCCAGCTCCAGCTTCTGGCCTGGCCAGGAGCGGGAAGAGGAGGAGCAGTGGGCAGAGCCAGAGTTCCGGTGTTAATGCCTCCACCCCCACACTTCTGTCCAGGTTCCTGTGCTCTTGTGAGGGTCCTCAAATTGGCTAGGGCCCCTGGGCATGAACCCCCTAGGCCTGTGCATTATTCTTTCACTGCTTCTTACCCTCATGTCTTTATATCCTGCATTTTCTTTCAAGCCTGGGATCACATTCTTGGCACAATACTTTAGTACAGTGCAATATTACAATGTCTGAAGTTATGCATGATTGGCAGGAATTTAACAGATATATGTGCGTTTATGAAAAGCAAGTAAGACAAGTTGTATGTCTGCTCCATTCTAAAAGAGCCTGTGGTTGACATAATAATGATTTAAAGGTTTCTTTGTACACTTGCAGCAAATACTATTGCTACTTTCTATCTTTGTACTTCCATGATTTAACAACTTTTATTAGGAATGGTAGAGATGTCAATCTGTACATATTCCATTGTCTGCCATAGTAGATAAATGTTATAGAATTTTATGCCTATTATCAAGAGCTCAAAAAAAGCAACCCTGATCTGATTTAAGGCATTTCATAAGCGTTTGTAACAAATTTGGGATTTCTTCTTGCCTTACGTCAGTTTAAATTTTTTAGATTGAAATTGGTTTTTGTCTTTCAGAGCATATATCAAGATGTATCTTTTGTATTTATGTCGCTTACCAGTCTTCTGTGCAAAACTAAGAGTGAACAATGTTATTCCAGTAATTGAATTCATACATGTGCATCCCAGTCTTGAAATGGCAGTATGGGGCTGAATGTCAGAAGCTGTATATCAATTTGTTTTGTGATGTTATATTTATTTTTAAGTATGGGGGGGGGGAAATCTTTACCTAAATAAGTTAACATGCTGTTTTAAATATTGAAATTAAAGTACTTCTGAGTGTGAAGTCGTTATGAATGGAATCCTCTGTCATACTGCCAGTGTCACGCATAGTGTCTCATTGCATAAAGCTGGCTGTTGTTTGCATTAGGGTCAGAATTTCCATTTGTAATTCAGCACTTTATTTTGAGTCATTCTTTATCTATAGCAAGAGGTCCTTTTCTTTTTTCCTCATCCAGTTTTCTTTATAATCTCTGATGCTTACTTTGGTTATTAGCATCATAATTTCTTCCATTGTTGATTACTCTTTATAAAAATTAAATTGACTAAACATAATACACACGTATTGTGAAGGCACTGATACTAGTTCCATCGTTAAAGCTTATTCGGCCTTTAGCCTTTCACAGGATGTTAAAACCTATATGGAACTGAAACAGTGGGTTGGTTATAAAATGTGAGATTTAGAGGATATTTTAGTTGTAGACATAAAATACGCACACACGCGTGCACACACTCACACACGCACTCACGCACACACACACACATACAGAAATATATGTATGCATATATTTCCAAATATAGCCAAGCCAAACTTTAAAAAATAGATACGGTTATAAGTCCAAATTTAGGCACTTAAGTAAGCTACTGAACTTCACTCAGTATTTTAGAATATCAGAGATCCTATTTAAGTGCCTAAATGTATTTGGGCCAAGATTTCAAATATTGGTATCTGCAGATAAACCTCTAATTCCATATTTAATAAGTTTTTCTGCCTTTACAAGAGGTTGAAGTCAATGGAAAGAGCCTAACATTAAGCACCCATTTATTTATTTTAAATCTTGAATATATTGCACACACACAAAAAGATTGTTAAAAGAATGTTATTTAGCTTGCAAAGTCAAGAACTCAAAAGTTAGGAAATGCCGGTTTTATGTTTGACCATGCAATCTTAATCTGCCATCCTGTATGTCCATCCGGTGCACAGAATCAGTGGTTCTGTGTAATTAAAAAAAAAAAACAACCTATCTATAGATATGTGTTAGATCCAGTAATTAACAACTGTACATAATGCCTATTCACCAACTTGAAGGGGTAAACTTGAAGTTAGGTGCTTGTATTTATGTATAACCAATTTTTTAAAAAAATATTTGATTATATTATGTAAAATAATTTAGCATTCTGGCCACCCTTCTTTAGTTTGTTCCTCTTCCTGATCTATTAAATTCATTTTGCCTTCTCTTAGGAAAAAAGCACTCCTTTACAATATCTTGGATGTTCATTTCCTTTGTGAACAATGCATAATATCAGCTTGTGTACAAGAGAGCTACGTTAACTCACCGATATCAAAAGTCAAGATTCTTCTTCGAGTGCTTGCTCATATCCATTCCAGTTAGGTGTGCACGCGCTGCGTGCACGTCCGTCGGAAGATTTTTACCCTAGCAACACTTGGTGGGTCGGCAGGGCGCCCCCTGGAGTGGCGCCGCTATGGTGCTGGATATATACCCCTGCCGACCCAGCCGCCCTTCAGTTCCTTCTTGCCACCCGTGTCGGTCGTTGGAACTTAGCTGATCTCCACCTCCCTAGCTACTCATAGTTATTTTATTAATTCTCGTGTATATAGTTATAAATTCTATAGTTATAGTTAGTTTTATTCATTCTTTGTTATGCGTTTTTTTTTCTTTACTAGCATAGTTAGTTTATAATAGTTAGCGGGGTTCGGGGAGTAGCCCCTTCCCCGCAACCGGTGCCGGAGCCCATGCCCGGCTCACCGAGTTCTTAGACCGTGCTTGGCGACACCTCAGGCCGTTGCTGACAGGAGATCCACACGACTCCTGTTTACGGTGCCTCGGGGATCGCATTTCACAGCTAAGTGCCCCATTTGCAAGGCGTTTAAGCCGAGAACAAAATGGAGCGGCACTTTCATTTCCCCTCCACCTTTCTGCACCGAGCGCTGGCTACTCGGCGGACAGAAGCGCCTCCTCGGCACGGACCCCACGGCACGGCCGTTACCGGGCACCGAAGTCGACTCGGCACGGCTCCCTCTCTCTGAGGTTGAGGAAGCCCACGACTCTCCTGCCAGTGCCCGACAGCTCCCCGGCACGCGCCGTGGTTGAGCTCCCTGCTCCTGCTGCTTCTGTGCCAACTTGCACCGCAGCCAGAGAGCTCGTTTAAGTCAGATCGCCCGGCACCAACACCTGCAGAGGCACATGAGGACGCGGCACCGTTGATCCCGGTCCCACAAGGGCCGTCGAATCCAGTGCCTGGCCGCTCCCCGGCATGCGGCGCCGTGGTTGAGCCTCCTGCTCCTGCTGCTTCCGTGCCAACGGCACCGCAGCCAGAGAGCTCATCTAAGTCGGATCGCCCGGCACCGACACCTGCCGCGGCACCGACAACGTCGGCACCGTCGATCCCGGTCCCACAAGGGCCGTCGAATCCAGTGCCTGACTGGCTCCCCGGCGCACGCCGTGGTCGAGCTCCCTGCTCCTATTGCTCCCGTGTGAACGGCACCGCAGACACAGAGCCTGTCTAAGCCGGATCGCCTGGCACCGACACCTGCTGAGGCATCGGCGACGTCGGCACCGTTGATCCCGGTCCCACAAGGGCCGTCGAATCCAGTGCCTGACAGCTCCCCAGTACGCACTGTGCTCGAGCTTACTATTCCCTCCACGCTGGAGACATTTCCAATGGCGAGGGATCTCATTGCCATGACAGAGTAGATGCTCCCTGAACCCCCGGCACCGCTGGTGCGGGTAATACAGTCTCTGGGCAAGCCGCCTTGATACGACCATCCTCTGTCAGCGGCACCGTTCATGATCACGGTCCCGCAGACGGTCCAAGTCTCGTCGGTGCTCCCACTCCCGACGCCACTTGCAGTCCCGATGCTGTTCTCCTCGACACCGGACGCACTCGCAGCACAGATCGGTGTCTCGTTCACCGACTCGATAATCTCGGCACTGTTCTGGCTCCCAGCACCGCTACAGGCACTGTGACTCCCGTAGCTGCTCCCAACCTCGAGATCTCGGTCGACCTCCCGGCACCGCTCTGGTGGCAGGTCCAGATCTCGTTCCAGGTACCAGTGCACCTTCCGGTACCGGTCCCAGGTGCCGAGTTGGGCAAGGTCTGGTAGAGTCAGAGACTCTGCCCATGGGTTTCAGCACCTCCATGGCCATCCGGACAGGCTTCAGTGTCTTCCCACGTGGACAGCTCTTATGCTCAGGACCGCGATTCTGGTGTGCCCACCAACAGCCTGAGAGCCCATCAGGACCTCCTATGGAAGGTAGCACTCAATGAGGACCTCCAGGGCAGGAGGTCCCGGAGGTAGGGGACCCGGTAGTGGACATTCTATTGGCGGTTGCCCCACTAGAGGGGCCCTACCCGTTTATTCAGACCATCCAGGCAAATGCCGATACTCTATGGAGGGTACAACTACTTGTCTGTCCATCCTCCTCCCCGCTCACTAGTCATTCAGTTGGTTTAAAAAAAAAAAAAGGGAACGGCATGGCCAACAGGCGCCAGCCCCGAAATCGAAGCAGACTGGGCGAATGACCCTACTCAGCCGCAAGGTGTATTCTGCAAGGGCCTTATAGCCCTGCGTGGCAAATCAATAAGCCCTGCTTAGCCCCTATAATCATAACACCTGGATAACGAGGGATAATATTATGGAGCTTCTCCATCAAGGTTCCCACTAAGAGTTCACTGCCCTCTTGGAGGAAGGGAAAAGGCGGCCAGAGCTTCTCTCCAGGCCTCGTTACCACGAGGAGCATCTCATGGCTTCAGGTTTCAAACCTCCGGCCTTTCACGACTTACCATTTGTTGGTAAAGGCCTCTTTGCGGTGAAATCAACCCCAGGCTGCAAAGCCTGAAGGGCAACAGGGTCCTAATGCGCTCTCTCTCGGCGTGCATACGCCGACGACCTACTGCAGGCCTTTCCCGTCCCCAGCCACACACGCCACACTCTGTGCCTAGCCACAGATAGGACTTTGGCAACGCGCGGCTGAGGTGGTCGCAGACGACCGTCAGGACCCCTAGAGGGCCAAGATCGAGGCCCTCGCAATCACGACCGGGGACCAAAGACGAACTTTCGAAGGTGCGCCCGAGGCGGCGTACCGGTTACAAGCGGGGATCCCACTCCTACTTCCTCTTGGCGTGGTCCCAGTTAACTTCAGTTCGCTGTTCCCTACACATGGTGGAGTATGGGTACCACCTCCAATTTGTTCCAACCCTGTCCCTCTTCAGGGACTCCTCTCGGGCGCAATTCCTCTTACAAGAGGTGCAGACGCCGATGGACGAGGGGGCAATTACTCCCCTTATTCCCTAATCCCCGACTCGTATGGAGGTCTCAGACCTATCCTAGACCTACGAGGACTCAACCAGTTTATGATAAGGTTGAAGTTCCACATGGTATCCCTGGGAACCATTATCCTGTCCTTAGATCCTGGAGACTGGTATGCCGCCTCGATATGAAGGACGCGTACTTTCACATTGCCATCTCCCTCCGCACAGGAGATACCTCCGCTTTCTAGCCAACCATTGGTACTTCCAGTTTACGGTCCTGCTGTTTGGCCTTTCTACAGCCCCACAGCATTAACCAAGTGTGTGGCCGTAGTCGCCACCCACCTCCGCCGACGTCGGATATGCATTTTTCGTATCTGGACGATTGGCTTATCTGAGGAGACTCCAAGACACAAGTCACTCAGCGTGTGGCATCGTCAGGACCTATTCACATGTCTAGGCCTGATGATCACTATGGAAACATCCACTCTGGTTCCCACGCAGAGGTTAGACTTCCTAGGGGCTATCCTGGACTCCGAGCTAGCCGGATCCTGCTTACCACAGCCACGGTTTCAGGCGATGGCACGATCATCCGAGGTCTGCAAACTTTCCCAACGACCTCGGGCTCGCACTTGTCTCGGTCTCCTGGGTCCCATGGCTGCCTGCTAGTTTGTAACCAAACACGCTAAAGCTCTGCCTCTGTCATCTCCAAGTTTGGCTCAAATCGGCGTACCGCCGGACAGGGGCCCAATGGTCACGATAGTCACCATTCCCTCGAGCACCCTAGGCTCCCTAGAATGTGGCTAACTCCCTCCCTGGTGTGGGCAGGGATGCCGCTCTATCCGCCCCAGCCCTCACTGTCCCTGACGACGGATGCGTCATCTCTCGGCTCAGGTGCTCACCTCAGTAACACCTTCGAGCTTAAGACCTTTGGTCTTCTCAGGAGCTGGCGTTCCACATCAATGTCCAAAAATGAGAGCAGTCTGCCTGGCGTGCCAGGGGTTCCAGCAGCAGCTGCGAGGCCGTGCGTCTCAGTGTTTACAGCCAGCACAACGGCCATGTGTACTACATAAACAACCTGGGAGGGACATGGTCCTCCTCCTTTTGTCAGGAGGCCATCCATCTCTGGGACTTTTGCATAGCCCACTCGATAAATCTGGTAGCATCTTTCTCCTTGCGCTTCGACTCAGCAGGTCTTTCCTGTCTCATGAGTGGTCGCCCTGCCCTGATGTGATGCATTTCTCCAGCCGCCTCAGGTTCCTTCTTGCCGGCTACTCCGACAAGGGAGGAGGGTGGGTTTGGAATGGATATGAGCAACACATCTCGAAGAATCAACAGTTGACAAGGTGAGTAATCGTCTTTTCTTCTCGAGTGCTTGCTCATATCCATTCCAGTTAGATGATTCCCAAGCGTTATGTAGGCGGTGGGGTTGGAGTGAAATATGGCAGAATGTAAAACTGCTGAGCCAAAGGCTGCAGTATCTCTTGACTGTTGAACCAGAGCATAACGAGAAGCAAGGGTATGACGAGACCATGGACTGCGCGATAGATCCGTGGGTAGGTACACGAGTCAGCAAGGCGGCAATGAAGCCTGAGCCCTGGTAGAATGCATGGTGATGCTGTTGGGAAATGTGAGCAAATCAAAACAAATGCGGGTGCACGTCATCACCCAAGATGAGATCCTCTGAGAGGAAACAGGTAGGCCTTTCCTTCGGTCTGCTACTGCGACCGAGAGTTGGGGCGTGTTACAAAATGGTTTTGTCCGCTCAACATAAATGCGAGCGCTCTACAGACATCCAGGAGTGCAATTGCTGTCCCCATCGCGCTGAGTGTGGTTAATATGAAAGATTGAAACCCCTTTAGGGAGGAAAGCCGGGTGTGGTCGTAACTGCACCTTTCTTTGTGAACATAATGAATATGGCGGAACCACCATAAGAGCCCTGAGCTCGAAGACTCGTCTGGCCGATGTAATAGCTACGAGGAAAGCTGTTTCCAAGACAAGTATAGCAGTGAGCAGGTCGCTAACGGGTCGAATGGAGGAGACATAAGTCTGGGTTAAACCCAGGGTGAGGTCCGAGGTAGGGGCTGGGCAGCGTACCTAAGGGTGTAGCGCTGCAAGCCCTTAAGGAACCTCGAAGCCACAGAGTGTGAAGAACACAGAACGACCACCTTAGCCTGGATGGAAGGTAGAGATGGCTGCCAAGTGTACCCTCGGCGATGACACGCTAGCCATGCTGTTGCAGTCCAGAGGGTAGTCCAAAATAGAGGGATCGAGACCTCAGCAGGAGTAAGATTTAAGCGTGTCTCACTGGTAGGAGAAACGCTTCCACCTGGCCAGGTACGATGACCAGGTGGAAGGCTTCCTGCTTCCTAAAGTCACGTAGCAGCCACACCATGAGGTGAAGAGACTGGCAGGTCCGGGCGCGAAGTCTGCTGCGGTCCTGAGGTACGAGGTCTGGGTGAGTGGCAGGGTAATTGGGTAGGCTATTGGACAGGCTGAGCAACGTGGCGTATCAGTGCTGCCTGGACCACGCGGAGTGATCATGATGATGGCGCGCCCTGCCTGCGGAGTGTGGAGCAGGACCCAATGAGCTGGGGAACGGTGGGAAGGCATAAAGTGTGTTGGCCCTTCCACGGCATGGGACAGCGTCCGAGATCGGTCCTGGGGAGAGACCTTGGAAAGGAGCAGAACCTCAGACATTTCGTTCTTTTGTAAACGAACAGGTCCATATGTGGGGAAAATCCCCTTCTGGCAACAGGGAATGATCACAATCAGGTAGCTGGGTCGGCAGGGGTATATATCCGGCACCATAGCGGCGCCACTCCAGGGGGCGCCCTGCCGACCCACCGAGTGTTGCTAGGGTAGAAATCTTCCAATGAACGTGCACGCGGTGTGTGCACACCTAACTGGAATGGATATGAGCAACACATCTCGAAGAACAACAGTTACAAAGGTGAGTAACCGTCTTTTTCCAGTAGTGAAGCATTAATGCAAAATGCAAGCCGCTGACCCACCTAATACCATGGGATTGATGACTCTTTACTTATTTCTCATTGTTATTTGAGAGTGAGCGTGATATTAGAAATCATTTAACCAGAGCTACAGCAGCAGTGCTATCTAGCCTCAGGTCACTTCTGCCTATTGAGATTTGCAAGTCAGTCACTTGGAATTCATTACTTTTCAAAAGGCAGTTTTCTTGACAATGCATTGCAGAAGTTATGTACCCAGACTAGCTGCTGAAGTGCAGTGTGATGGTTCTTGGGGTCCCCAGAACTGAGTCACCCTGCCTCCAGCATGAGGGAGACTTTCTTGTGCTTGACTGGGTATCATTTCCCTGACTTTGCCATGCAGGTTCAAAAACAGTGTAATCCAATCCCCGAGTCTCTTTGAAGCATTCACCTGGAATGTCCAGACCCTTCTCCACTGTACACTCATGAAAATACCAAGTTGGCTGTCCCCAGGGGAACAGTGTACACACCATCTTGTCTGATACAACTCAGGATCAGCTCCTAGCTTAATATCACAACACTTAAATATATTTTATAGTGAAAACTGTAAGTTTGTTATCAAAGGTTCAAAAGATAGTAAGGATAATGGAAACAAAAGTTTACATATAAAACTAAGTCATAACATGTTTTCTAGAGATTAATCTTAACTATTAGGTTAACCTACTGTCTTCTGAAATGTCTGTCACCCAAAGCCTTTTGCAGTGTCTTCAGCCCATGCTGGTTGTGATATCCCATTTTCATTAATATTTGCAGGAACAGGATTTTCCTAGTATTCCTAGGTACTGCTCTGTTCCCCGAATACAGCCCAGTAAACATTTGAAGTGTATTTCGGGATAAGGTTTTCTTCCCCCAGTGTGTGTTCTTCCTGTGAATTTCATCTCTCTTGTGACTTCATATATAAATGTGCCTGCGTTGTGTTAAGGCTTAATTTACATGCTGACAGAGATAAAGGTGAGTAAACATCTTTTGACTGACAAACTGGTTTCCTCACCTTTGCTTTGATACAGAATCTAAGAACATATTTTCAGTTTACATACATAGCTCCTTACATAGTATCTGTACATACATTTCACAATGACATTTATGACCAGTGTGATCTCGGCTTTCATTTAAGACGTTGCAAGATGTTCTTTGAGATAGAGTTTACATACCAGAATCAGGATATTCTTGTAACCCTTTGCTATTTGGCATTGAGGGGTTATTGGATCACATGTAACTTCTACTTAAACCTCCTTTTTTAGGCTTTGCGTGTATCTATAAATGTTCATTTTAAGAAAACCCCCATGAATGCATATTTAAAGATTTTGTGCTAAATCAATTGGTGTATGTTAATGCATGCCATACCACTTACAATTTCCATGATGATAAAAGGGGACAAATTTATAAAATGGTCTAAAATAGATGCATCAAAGCCAGTACTGTGCACATTTTGTTGGGTATAGCTAGCATCTTGTAGATCTTACAAATTTCTGATACGTGGTAAGTTAAGTATAGAAACAAGATGAACTGATTTTTCTCCGTACCAGAAATTGCCAGAAGTTGTCTAGACATGTTTTAGTTAAATAGATTTTTTAAGGTCAGTAGCTTTTCGTTTGTACCTCATGAATTGACTGTATTCTTAGTGCTCAAGAATCTCCTCAACAAACAAGCACAAGATTTACTTTTATTAATAAAAACAAAACTAGTACCTGTAATAGATGACTTCCATCAAAAAGATTACATTTGTATTTATTGCTTAATGATTTTGAGTAAATAGTAGGGCTGCAAAGTGACTTTAAAAAGTAATGATGCAATTAACAAAATTAAAACAGAGGTCGCCGCTTGTGTAGGGCAAGCCCCTGGTGGGCCGGGTCGGTTCGTTTACCTGCCCCGTCTGCAGGTCCGGCCGATGGCGGCTCCCAGTGGCCGCAGATCGCACCTCGAGGCCAATGGGAGCTGCTGGAAGCAGTGACTAGTATATCCCTCGATCCTATTTGAGAAACCCTGTGTTAAACAATAATAGAATACCATTTATTTAAATAGTTTTGGATATTTTCTACATTTTCAAATATACTGATTTCAATTACAACACAATACAAAGTGTACAGTGCTCACTTTAGTATTTTTCAATTAACCTAGTGCAATTGTAATGCAATCTCTTTATCATGAAAGTTGAACTTACAAATATAGAATTATGTACAAAAAATAACTGCATTAAGAAATAAAACAATGTAAAACTTTAGAGCCTACAAGTCCATTCAGTCCTACTAGTCCTACTTCTTGTTCAGCCAGTTGCTCCGACAAACAAGTTTGTTTACATTTGCAAGAGCTAATGCTACCTGCTTCTCGTTTTCTCACTTTCAAGTGACATTGTACAGGTGTTTGCATGGCACTTTGGTAGCTGGCATTGCAAGATATTTACATGCCAGATATGCTAAACATCTGTATGCCCCTTCATGCTTCAACCACTATTAGAGAGGACGTGTCCTTGCTGATAACAGGTTCTACTCGATAACCATCCAAAGCAATGCGGACCGATTCCTCTTCTTCATCTGAATCAGATGCCACCAGTGGTTTGGGTTTATAGTTTTCCTCTCAGAATGTTGCTCTTGTAAGACTTCTGAAAGCATGCTCTACACCTCATTCCTCTCAAATTTTTGAAGGCACTTCAAATTCTTAAATCTTGGGTTGAGTGGTGTAGCAATCTTTAGAAATTTCACATTGGTACCTTCTTTGTATTTTGTCGAATCTGCAGTGAAAGTGTTCATAAAATGAACAAAAGGTGCTGAATCATCATCCAGGACTGCTATAACATGAAATACAGTAAGAGACATACAATTCTCCCCCAAGGAGTTCACAAATTTCATTAACGCATTTTTTTAGTGAGCATCATCAGCACATAAGCATGTCCTCTGGAATGGTGGCCAAAGCGTGAAGGGGCATACGAATGTTCAGCATTTCTGGCATGTAAATATCTTGCAATGCCATCTACAAAATTGCCATACGAAAGTCTGTTCTCATTTTCAGGTGACACTGTAAATTAGAAGTCGGCAGCATTATCTCCTAAATGTAAACAAACTTGTTTGTCTGAGCAATCAGCTGAACAAGAAGTAGGACTGAGTGGACTTGTACGGTCTAAAGTTTTACATTGTTTTATTTTTGAGTGCAATTATGTAACCAAAATAAATCTACATTTGTAAGTTGCACTTTCGTGGTAGAGATTGCACTACAGTATTTGTATGGGATGAATTGAAAACTAAGAATTCTTTTGTTTATAATTTTTACAGTGCAGATATTTGTAATAAAAAAATAATATAAAGTGAGCACTATACACTTTATATTCTGTGTTGTAATTTAAACCGATATAGTCAAAAATGTAGAAAACATCCACAAATATTTAATTTCAATTGGTATTCTATTGTTTAACAGAGCGATTAAAACTGCGATTAATCACGAATAATATTTTAATCGCGATTAATTTTTTTACGTTAATCACATATAAGTTAACTGCAATTAATCGACAGCCCTAGTAAATACCCTGTGGATAAGGAAGACAGATTAATTGGTCTGGATTTTATGTAGCTTTATTTCTACAAATTTCTCTCATTTTTCCATCTTTTAGCACATACACCGATTTCTCTCTGTAAACTTTTTTGCACACCTGTTCTTGTGTCATGCTTTAAAACAAAACCAATATTTGATAATTCTCACAGAAGCATATGAAAATTAAATGGTTAAAGCAGCCACTGGAATTATCATGTCTTACAGAGGAAACCTAAAAGTTCCAGAAAAATAAACAGCTTATAGTGAACTGTTTTTTAATATAGTATAATGATACCATGTTAGTATTTTCTGATTATATTTCATTACTTCTGTTCTTAGAAATGCTCACTATTGTGAGGGACCTCAACAAGCCCAAGGTTGCATAGATGGGGTATCTATCTATACAGAGATCAGTCCATGCAGGCAAATGAAAAACAGATTGATTTTAAAGTGTCAGGATACAACAATATTAACTTGAACAATTTGGGGTGGCTGGGGGTGGAAATGCAGCTCTTTCTGATCAGTCTGCCCTTCAAATACCAGACATTTTATTAGGTTCAGTGTGGAGTTTAAATGAGTATCACACTTTATGACCAGCAAACTTGGGTTGACCCTCTTCTGACTGATCCCTATCACTAATCCCAGCAATGAATTCTCCTCCTCCTCTTCTTCTTCTTGCAAGGTTTCTGGTGGGTACCTCAATCCGTGAAGACTTAAGATCACTGCTGGCTACAGACTGAAAGGTCTAACAGGCATCTTGTTAATATTTACCTCTAGCAGCTCCCTTTCCCTTTTTATCTATTCTGGACACCATCTGCAAGTAGTGTTATGTCCCAGGAATCCTTTAATGACAGCTGCCAAAGGGATTACAAGAATATATCCTGATTCTGGTATGCAGGGCCTTCCCTAGGGGGGTGTGGGGCCCTGGGCAGAAGTGACAAATCCGTCACTGCTGGAGCCGACTGGGCTGGGCAGGGGAGGCGGTGTCTCCCCAAACAGCCAGGCATGGCTCTACCCATACTCTGCCTCCCCAGGTCCTCGCTTTGGTGGTGCCCCTGAGCTCCAGAGGGTCGGGGCCACACCACCCATCTTCCCAGGGCTGGAGAGGCTGCGGCGACACCATGCACCAGGCCACTGCTCAAACCACTGAGCTATCCTTCCCCCACCAAGTTGTGCTTTAGGGGAGGTTAGAACTCACAACCTCAGCATCGCTCACAAAACACTGCCCTATAAGTACTGTGTGCTAACCCATTGCACTGCTGGAGCCAACCAGTTGTAAAATATATTTACAGGTACTATGTAAGGAGTTATGTATGTATGCAGAAAGTGTTTTAAAGTCTGTATCAGTGCATGTTAATCTTCAAACTGATTAATCTAAGGTTATGTTAATTACCAGATAAAGATGTATTTTTTTTTAGTTCTGAGCTCAAGAGAAAAATATCAGACTTTCTGGTATAGATGTATTCAATTTGTTTATAAGGTATAAACGTACAGGGGAGTTCATTTTTTATTAACGTATGTCTTCATGCAGATAGAATGTGATTTTCTGTAACAAAGTATTGAAAGTTTCAGGTTTTAATTACTTTTATATAGCTCCTGTATTGTATGTTGTTACACAAAAAGTGAAGTGTTTGTCATTTTTCCTTGCGCAGCCTGCAGAACCAGAATCTTCAAAATTGCTAATAGAATGACTCATGATACTTTTAATGGAGGGGGAGTAGGTGTCTCTTAATATTTTTATTTAGCTGACAAATATTTTTATCTATGGCTCTTAACATTTTTAAATGGCATAACAATTTAGTAATACAGTGAAATAATAAGGAATGGGAAATCATGCAAAAGAGGGAAATAAATGAAGACATGCTATAATTTTTTTCTGGTCTTCTCTTGTAATTATTGAGATATTGACAAGATCTGATCATCTAGCAAAGATCTGAAGCAGGGCTAATATGCAGCAAAGCAAACTGAGAGATGATGTTTATTCCACTACATGGCACAGGAAGAGAAAAAAAGAAATTAAAAAAAGCAGATTTGGGAGAAGATACCCAAACACCAGTTTGAGATCAAAGAGAACAAAGTAGTCTATGAAGTTATTTTTGCGTAGAGTTGGTGAGAATTGAGTTTGAAATTCCTCATAAGAAAGTATTGTACAAGATTGTTCTTTTTAAGACCATTCCCGTTACGTGTGGTTGGGATCAGAATGCTTTGGGCTGAGGACTGCCTTACCAGATAGTGATATAGCCTAACTTCTGATGAAGTACGATGAGTAGGAGCTATCTTCGCTGTCATTTTTTTCAAATGCAGACTGGTTAGGAATTTACTTCTGCAGGTGAAGTGTTAAGGTGCTTTGTCACTTAAATATCTCTTCACAAGTTGGAAGCTGTCTTTCTCCAGCTGAGTCTTACTGTTATCTCTTATTCTTGCGTAAACAAATTTTGGATGAAGTGCATAAAATACTTGACGCCTCAGTTTTGTTTATTGCCCTATTTTTGTTTTTATAGATGTTCTCTTTGTACTGTTTGTGCCCTTCAGACTGTCCAAGAAGTGATAAAGTGATGTTCCGAGCCACTCTTAAACATTGTCATTGTATTGTCTTGGGGTCATTACTCATCAGGTTGCAAGTTGTGAAACATTGTTCCAAAAATTTCCTGGAATAGATAGTCAGATGTTGGGTGACCACTGCTAACATAGCCCAGAATGTGACACAAGCTTTCAAAAGGAATAGATTGGGGTTATTATCAGCTGACTGGCACATGTCTGATTGGATAGGCCTCACAGTATTACATTGCTCTCTTTGGTGTCTCAATTCTCCTTTCTACTTCCTCCTTCCCACCATCAACTGATGGTGTTGCTTTATGTCTTAATTAATGCCTTTCAGTGTATGGCTGTAGCCTTAATAAACGTACATGCATTCTACCAACAAGGAACTGACTGCTACTAAACTAGTGTTGAGTTTCTGCACTGAATACATTGAAGCTGATTTATATGCTGCTGTATACAGCCCTTGGTATGTTTGGTTATATCAGTGGCGTTAAGAGAGATGACCTTCAGTGTCATCAGTCTCAAAACTGTCATTGTTATAATGAATTTCAGCTTTGTTTACACATCAACTTCTCTGACTGGTCAGCAATATGAAGTACACTGGAAAGAGGTTAAAAAAACCCCAAGATTCTCAGCTAAGTGCTACATGTAGACACTACACATCACTGAAAATAGATGAACAAGTAGCACTTGTAGATACCAAACATATCACTGCTCATTGATCATCTATTTTCAGTGGTGTGTAGTGTCTACAAGTAGCACTTACCTGAGAATCCTGTTCTTTTCTACCTCTTTTCCTCTTGTTAATGGTTAGTATGATATTTTTTTGCTTTAGAGCATGCTAGGGACTCAGTAAGCTAGAGCAACCCTTATGTAGCGAAGCAAGACTCACTGGCTCACTCACCTCCTGCTGCTCGTCTTGAACGTTAGCTCTTGTCCAGCCTGGAGCACCCTTTGCAGGCTGGTGTCTCACCTGCCTTAGGGCCCCTGTGTCCCTCCCCGTGCCCTTTCACCTTGGGATTCTGCCCCAGCAGTACCCCCACTCTCTGGGACTCCCCTCCCAGGGGAACGCCCAACCTTCTAAGCCCACCTTGCCTCAGTGGTTACTGCCAGTCATCATATAGCCCCTGTTCACTGGGACAGACTGCAGTGTAATGGCCACTCATCATTGACAAACGGGGTTTGGACCTGCTGCCTTTCCCTGCAGCCCAGTACGTCTCTAGGCCTTCCCATCAGGCCACAGCCTGGGAGGTCACCAGGTCTGAGCTCCCCAGCTCAGCCTACCCCTTTTCCAGCACTGCTCTGTCCACGATACCCTTTGCTCCTTCAGGCAGCTAGGTCCATCTCTCTCCAAAGTTAGAGACTGACTCAGGTCCTGGCTCGCAGCCCTTTTATAGGGCCATCTGTGGCCTGACTGGGGTGTGGCCCCAGCTGTGGCTGCTTCCCCAATCAGCCTAGCCTTTCACAGGAGCGGGGCAACTGCTGCTCTATACCTTATATATACTATTCAGCAGGAGGATGAACCTAGGTAGAGCACCTCACTGTAGATGTTTTCAAGTTTGACACAACTGAATGACCAGAAAAAATAAGACTGGTGGAATGACATTAGAATTCTTGGATACAAAGAGTACTGAAGGCAGAATCTGTGAAAAAAAATATTTTGCTAACTAGTTTACTACACTTGCAAGCACTCCATAGTACTTGTAAGGTATGGAACCAAAAGTACCTTTTCTTTATGGGAAAGGGGTGAAAAACAGAAGAAACATAATATAATATAATAACTTATTATCATATATTTACATGCTCTGATTGAGTTTTGCTCATTTCAGTCCAGTTAGACGCAGAGGTAGTCAAGAGGCATCAAGGAGTAGCTCTCTTTAACTTGTCTGCTTCAATCCAGAGAAGTCCACACAGCCAAATCCTGCTCTGATTTGTAGTCACCTGATCCAGTTCCGTGTCATCAGCTCTGCCACTGATCCAATCAGATTCTTGCTGTGCAGACAGCTCTGTTTTGCTGCAACTACCACTAGTTCAGCATCGTCAGAATAAAGTCAAACATGGTTCAGAGTCTCCAGGTCGGGATACTAGAACAAAACAAGACTCGTGCATAGAGTCCTCTCCTTGTTAAGCATCCCAAACTAGAATCCACTATTCCCAAACTAGAGTCTCTTACCTGTAAGTCCAGGTGGCCTCCTTACTCCAAGATGATTTCCAACTAATGCAACAAAACACAGTAATTATAATTAATGTAAACGAGACTGTCAAGAGCTGTCTTTTCCCCTGTAGAAGGAGCAGCGTTTTCTATCCTTGGAAGCCTTCTAGCTCTGTGTCTTACACATATACATGTGGTAAGTATTTTTGCTCTTCGGTTTGGCTGAAAACTGGGTTCTAAGTAACGTACTCTGTTCTGAAGTGGCTGTTTTGAATTCTTATATTGTCATTTTGGAACTATTCTTAACTTGCTTTTTTATTTGTAAGATATATATTTGGTAAGGTAAATTTAGTGCCAAGGAAGAATTTTAGAAGCATGAGGCTCATAAGAGATTTTTGACATAATGACAAATCACATGAATAAAGGTAATACATTTTGAAAATGATACATTGAATAATTTCTGATCACTGTTGCTCTGATACGACTTTCATTAAGGTTCTGTTGTATGTACTCAAGTCATAAGGCTGAGTTTTGACTCCAAACTCTTCAGTAGATAATGGCTGAAATGCTCATGATTTAGTTCAGATAGACATCTGAAAATTAAATGCTTCTACTTATTTAAAGCCTTTTGATTTAGAAGCTGAGAGGGAATTCTTATAGGATTCCCTGGTTTTTTTGTGTGTGTGCATTTGGAATGGAAATTCTATGAGAACAATGTTTCTTACTGTATTCTAGAAGTTCTGCTTGTAGTCCTGGCCAAAACCAAGGAACAAAGGTGTGTCAGATCTCCTAATTCTGTAAAAAATTTTGTATATTTGAATTTAGGGTAAATTTACTTCTGTTTTTTAAATAGGATTAGCTTGTACTAGAGATGTAAGAACACAGTTTTGGGGAGACAGCACAGCCTAGTGATACATACATGAAGGGATGGTTTCTTGACTTGTTTTAAAGCAGTTGTATACAGTATATGGCCCATAATTTAGGTTAAAATGTCTCTTCAGAATAATTGACCGTCATTATCATAAGCCTCTTTCCCAAATCTGGACCTTAGCGTCCAAAATGTGGGTGCCTAGCATGAACCTCCAAGCTTAATTACCAGCTTGGATCTTATCTCGCTGCCACCAGACAGGAAATTACCGAGCGCCTGCCTCGCTCTGGTCCCAAACTTTCCCTGGAGGGACCACAAGACCCAGAAACTCTGAGTCTTACCGGGCAAGGGGAAGTAACCCACTTCCCTTCCCTCTCTCTCTCTTTCCCAGACTTCCCTCTCTGGGCTACATGAAGTACTGATGGCAATTCTTTTACATCACAATCATCAACAGAAGCATATCTCTTCCACTATTCCACAAGAACAACCCCCAATACAATGACACAGAACCATGTCACCTGACATCACATGTAGATATTACGCCTCCATCATGGCCAGCAATGCCCCTTCTGCTATGTACATCGCGCAAACTGGCAGTCCTAACGGAAACAGGATGAAATGACACAAATAGATATCCAGCGATGGCAAATATAGCAAAAACTGCAGGAGAGCACTTACCTCCCTGGCAACTACTATAGCAGACCTTATAGGTGGCACACCTGCAGCAAAACTTTCAGGACACAGGCCAACTTCAAAGAGGACACTGCTGAGCTTCAGTTTCATCTGCAATTTGACACAATCACTTCTGACTAAACAAGACTGTGAATGGCTTGGCCATTACAGAAACCAGTCCTCTCCTCCTTGGTTTCACAACCTCTACTGCTAAGAATAGGGCCCATCCTCCCTGATTGAACTAACCCGTTATCTCTAGCTGTGCTTGCATAGCATATATATACCTGCCCCTCTGGGAAATTCAACTACCTGCGTGTGACGAAGTGGGTATTACCCACGAAAGCTCACGCCTCCAAACGTCTGTTGTCCTATAGGTGCCACAGGATCTCTGCTGCTTACAGATCCAGACTAAACAGGCTCCCCTCTGATACAGAAATGATCTATCTCTTCCCTCCACCAATTCCTGTGCTGGCCAGGAGCTTACCTCCGTGATCTAACGAAAAGAGAATTCCCCTCCCCTTCGTTTCTGCCTACCCAGAGAGAAAACACTCAAAACAAGTCTAAAAGAGAAGCTTTAGTAAGAAGAAAAAGACTAACGAATGTAATCTCTCATCAGTGACATACAGGGCTATTGCTGATAAGAAAAATATGATAAACAGTCTATTCAAAAAGATATCCAATTTGAAACATTCCAGCAAACTACACACAATGTAAATACAACCAAAACAACATAGCCTCTATATGTTTTTTCTCTGTACTACTACATAGTGGAAACAGAAATTAAAGGATAGAAAGAACCTCTCTCATGCCTTGAAGAGAGACAAAAGACTAGACCCAAAAAATTCCCATCTCTGACTTTGAAAAATCCAGTTTCCTGATTGGTCCTCTGGTCAGGTGTTTGGTTCCCTTTGTTAACCCTTTACAGGTAAAAGAAACATTAACCCTTAGCTATCTATTTATGACAGTCATACATTAGACATTACAGAAAGAGATGTGGTACTGAGAGTATAGATGGTCTGGAGTAACTTGGAATAGTGTCCCATGTTGGTTAATTTGAATGAGGGTCTCTCATGTCTCTTATTTCTCATTTTAATGGAAATATGGAAACAGCAAAAGCTCAGTCACCTTCAGCACTATGGCAATGTGCCTTCATTTGTGCTGCGGAGAAATCACATTTAGACAGAGACATAAGTCAATTTCCATGTATATTGACTCTTTGGTATTCCTGCTGACACTTGCTTAATAGTTATATTATTTACTGCCATTTGTAGTGGAAATTATCCTGGGACCAGCAATTCATTTCCCTTTGATTTTTAAACGGCTGATATTGGTCACTATCAGCCTGCACAAATTTGAACCATTGAACCAATAGGAAAAGCTTTCTGTCCCATTACTTAGTCCCAACTCTCCAGTCCTATATTAATATTAATAATATATTAAAAGATTTGTAGCTAGCATTTTGATGTGTTTTGATGTGATTTTAAATTTTAATGTCAGAGGAGTTGCATAAAAGAGGAGATTGGCTCAATGTGGGAATACATGAAATGTTCTAATTAGGTGAATTTTAGATCATGTTAATAGTTTAAGTCAAATCAAAAGTACTAAAAATAGGTCTAAGTTTATGAATGATGAGTCCTTGAATAAAAATGTAAGCATTTTCTTACCATTGAAAATGGACCTCTAAGTAAGACTAAACAGATGATATTGAAAAGACAGTGTATAAAATTGTATATAATTGTATAAAAGCATGCATGAGCAATAATTTTGAATAGCCAGCTCCATCAGTGCAAAAAGTAGGCAAAAATACATCATAAATGATCCTTGACTGAAGTTCTTTCCTTCAAAATCTTAATTTCTGAAATCTAGGGCTTAGTCCCACCTTCCAGTCTTATACCACTTTTTTTACAATCTATAAAATAACAAGTACATATTAATGCCAGACCGTTGCTGTAAATTACAGAACACATTACTGAAGCAAAGGTCATTAAGAAGTACCTGATAGCTGTGGGAAGGCAATATATTGTTATGCAGATTATACTATTTGCGACAACACAGCATATAGTATCGACAAAGAACTCCTAAGCAATCTGCAGTGGAAATCTATTAATTAGTCACACTTTCTCAGTGTTTTTCCTCCTTTTCCCATTATTTAAAGTGTGGGTCTTATCCTATGTGTAAATGGCAAATTCTTACTCAATAAATCTGTCCCCCATATGTATTCAGTAATATTCACTGATTTTTAGTGACATAAATAAGATTTTACTACTTTGACTCCTGTTAGCACTGCAGGGTGAATATATATATATATAGCAGGAGAAAAAATTGCCAGATTCATGTTTGGCTTGCATATCATTGACATAACAGGTGGACTCTTTGGGTCTGTAACAGTTCATCCTCATCCTCCTCAACATCTCTGTTGGTTTGGGAATTATTAATGATTTCGTTTTTCTTGTATACAGTGTAGTTGCATACAAGGGAAAGAGAAGGGTGAGTAAGGTTATATCTTTTTATTGGACCAACATCCGTTGGTGAAAGAGAGAAGCTTTTGAGCTTACACAGAGGTTTTCTGTCCTGAAGAAGAGGAGCTCTATATAAGCTCAAAAGCTTGTATGTCACACCAGTGGATGCTGATCCAGTAAAAGAGAGAACTTCACCTACCTTTTCTATCTTCTTTTTCTTTTATATCCTGACCTTCTTTGGTTTTCCTGTGGTCATTTGTGTCTCTCCTCTTCCATTTTGATTGTAATTCACTGTCTCCTTTGATAGATCTTCTACTCTTTCTTCCGGACTATGGAAGTCTCAGATGGGCTCTTGGTCCTCTTCTCTCTCTACATTCTATCACAGGGTGAGCTCATCCACTCCTACAGCTTCAAGTGTCATCTTTATGTTGATAATATACAAATCTACCTCTCCAACCTATCTCCCTCAGATCAAGCCTGCATTTCAGCTTCTCTATATGACTTCTCTCCAGAAAGTGCATGACTTAAACATAATATAACTAAACTGAGTTCCTTGTTTTTTCTCATAAACTCTTTCTACTTCCCTCATATTTTTTCTGTCCCATTCTTTTTACAGCAGCACCTACCTGATACCAAAGTTCAGAATCTTTGGTTCTTCCACATTTTCTTCTCACATTCAGGCTGTGTCCAAATCATGCCGTTTTTTCACAGCTCATTTCAAAGATCTCTCCTTTTCTCTGAGTCCGAACAGCTAAAACTCTTATCTCTTGTCTTGACTACTGTAATATCCTCCTCTCAGGCTTTCTGAACACACACAGATTCTCTCTTTAGTCCATCCAGAATACAAAATTTGTCTTCCTACCCAGTTGATCTCACTATGAGTCATTATTTTCCCATCAAAAGATTCTCTGTACTTTGCTCCATGCTGTGACACAGAGGCTCCTTAGCGAACAGTCCCCTGTTCTTTGAAAACCACTCTCATCTGAGACCTGACAAACTCACTACACCATTTAAAACTTCTGTTTGCATTAGTTTCTCTGTCACATGTGCATGCATGCACATTCTGCAAAGCAAAACATGCATAAAGTTTAGATAAAAATTCCCTGATGTACAATGTTCTTGTAATCTACTGGTATAAAACTATTTATAACAGTGGACTTCACTTCAGACATATTCCTTACCCGTGCTAATCTAAGTAGTCTCAGTATTTGAAACTTTCCAAATGATTCTTTGAAGCACACCAAACAATGCTACTGTCATCCTTTTTAACACTACCACCATTTTCCTTAGGTGACACTTCCATTGGAATAGTGCATCTGGCAGACTGGATCAGTTGGATAATTAATATGTTTGAAGCCCCATGTAAGCAGTTTAGGTCATTAAGCCAGTCTGATTTATGTACTTATGAAAAATTAAGTAGCTCCTTGAAGAACTTTGGAATCATAAAGCAAATGTACCAACCGTGTACATTTATGTAGAAACTACCTTGTCCATATCCTTTCCTCTGCTTGGCCAGTTTCCCTTTTAAAGGACTATGTTATTAATGATAGAAACATAAATATTTAATGCAAGAATTGAATCATCAGGTCTTTATATTTATTGCCAGTCTAAAAATCATGTTGGACCCCACATAAATATGTCTACTATATCTCTTCCTCTAGTGCTGTAGAGGCTTAAAGTACATCAGGTGTCTGTTCTCAACAGTAATATCTAATTATCTTCATTTCAAACTAATGAGTAATTATCTTCTTATTAAATTCAGAATAGTGCTAGTTCATAAATCAGTCTGAAATGGGGCACAACAATATTAAACAATGTAGTCTGCATCTTTTCCTTGAAACGCTGCTCATTTCACAAGCAGTTAACTGTGTCTTCCTACCAGGGCCGGCTCCATGGGTTTTGCTGCCCCAAGCAGCCAAAAAAAAAAAGAGTCGTGATCTGCGGCAATTCAGCGGGAGGTCCTTCGCTCTGAGTGTGAGTGAGGCCGAATTGCCACTGAATATCTGAAAGTGCTGCCCCACTCCGGAGTTGCTGCCCCAAGCACGTGTTTGATAAGCTCGTGCCTGGAGCTGGCCCTGCTTCCTACCTAAATTTGGCAACTGAAGATGAAGTCTTCCGTATGTCAGTTCAATTCTTATATACTTAATTATTTTACTCATTTTTGGCTGTTCTTCACTGTTTAATTGGAACACGGTGGTATGCCTATTTAATACAAAGCTGTGTTAAAGTAACATTAAATATCCTGCCATTAACCAATGAGTAAACTGAGATTCTAAACTGATGTTGTTTTATCCACAGGGGCAATATTTTTAGGGATAGATCTGGTTTCAGTTGCCACATGACCATGCATGTGGTTTGAATTAAACATGTTTACTGCCCAAACCTTGTGCTTTCATTGATACCCCTAAAAAAAAAAAAAAAAAAAAAAAGTTCCACTTATCAGCCCAGAGAACAGTGTAGCGTTTCATCACTCCAAAAATCCAAAAAATTCAGATCTCTGAACAAAACAGCATAATGGAACAGACACTGAGGGTGAAACTTGTTACACATTAACTCATGCCAGTAGTAATTATGGATAACTGCAAAAAACAAAATTTATTCACTAATTAAACTCCAAGTATTTTAAATTGAACGCAAGGATTTGACTTTCTTCACTTGGAATGACTAATTGTGTTTTGTTTTTGCCTTTTTGTTAATTTATTCAATTTGAAAAAATACAGGGACTTGAAAAATAGTGTTCATTCCTGTATTCATCTTTGTTCTGCCTGTTCACTGCCTCACTCGTAGTACTCAAATGAGATGTTAAAAAAAATAATAATGCAAGTTATCTTATATGTGTAATGTGATATTCAGGCACTGTGTGTCACATTCATCCCAGGAGAACTCTATTGCCTTCATTGGGATGCACACCAGGGATTAACGTATTTCCCTGAGACTAACCAATTTTCAATCTAACACAATATAAATTCACAAGTTACTATACCTATAAAGTATGGACTAAAAATAGAACTACCTGAATCATAACTACAGCATCACTATCTATCTGTTCTACTGTGTTCATGACTCTGTAAACTACTGAATCATTTACAAATAAAATGAAAATAGCCCCTGTGGGAACCATATCTTTCAGAAATAGTGATTCAGTGTCTGGCTCTGCTGTCTTTGAAAGCCACAGCCATGGTAATAACATGAAACAAGATAAAGCTCAGTCCAATCTGGGATGCATGGGTTAAATACTGTAACTGTTTACCACAGTACAGAGAAAAGTAGAGCTCTATTTCTTTCATACACACACTTTACAGAAAAAGGAAATATACTTTTATAGACAGTTCTTAGTTCACATTAGCCATAGCACTGTGGAAAATTCTGCACCAATTAGCCATCTTCATGTATAGTGGTTCAGCATCATTTTCTTTTATCGCCTATTTGTATTAACCAAGATTTTAAGAAGTGATATTTGAATGCCCAGTTTGAAGGTGGCTGCTAAAGGACAACAGCACCTTACCTACAGGATGAGGAGTCATGCACCTGGTAAATCACTACCAATCTACACTAGTCTTGACTATTGACATGTTAGTCCCCATACAGTCCCTTTCCCCCCATCTCCCATACAGGTCTCTTTGGTTTTCTGACACCCTGCAATGGAGAGAGAGAGAGAGGAGGAAACTCAAGCACCAGTTGCAGGAAGAAGACAGTTCAGACAATATGAAACATAATGCATTCCTCATATCCTGTGCTGTTGGTGTGTTACAAGCCAAAAAAATCTTCCTGCCAGTGTCCATTGAGGCTGCCAATTCCTACTCAAGGAGTGGTAAAAGCTTCAATTCTGAAATCCTAGAACCTTCATCAGAACCAAACAGCAAATGTTGTGAAGAATTATCATCCTGCTTCGCTGAAAAGATCATACACATTTGAGAAGCCTTCTCAAACAGTATGGATCCACCCTGATGATATCCTCCAGCCAACAACCCACCTGCATTCCCAAAATGAGTACATTCACTCCTCAAGTAGTTCTGGACACCCTAAAGGACCAAAACTTGGTAATCCGATTCAGGCCTTTCTTGGCTTGTGAAAAAGAGGCATGACCAATTAGTGCCATTCCTTACCAAAAATAGTAAATGCTTCATACACAGAAGAAATTTTCCTTTTTCTTTCATTATACTAACTGCAGTTAACATTCTAGTCCTAGCACGATCTGGATTCAGGCCAGGACATGGAACTGAAACAACCTTAGTGTTACTGATGAATGGTCTCCTTATGTCAATGACTGGAAGACGCACAGACATTCTCATTCTCCTGGACCTGTCTACAGCATTTGACACTGTTAGCAGTTTGATTTTGCTGTCTTGCCTGTGAGAGATGGCAAGGTCCAGGGTAATATACTAAAATGGTCTGAGTCCTTACAAGAAAGACACACTCAACAAAAAGTAATGGAGTTCCACTCTCTCTGGTCCTTTTTCAACGTTCACGTGCAACCATTAGTTGAACTAGTCAGAGGACATGGACTGAAGTGCCAGCAATATGCAAGTGATGCATAGCTCTAGCTCTCCATCACACAAGACTACGCCATTACCACCAAGATGGCTCAGTGCTTTGATAATCATTTGGATGAACTTCATGGATGAAGAAAAGCTGGCTGAAGCTGAACTCAATCAAAAAAGAGGTGATGCTGGTGGACAAAGGAAAGTCTTCTGAAAGGCTTGCAGCCATGGTGCAGTCTCCATTGACTGAAGATACACACTCACAGTTAGTCAATTACGTCCATAATCTAGGAGTGCTCTTGGCTTTTTAGCTGACTCTGACTCACATAGCAAATAACACTTTCTGCTGTATCTGTTTGGATAGGAGATGCCATTCTATCCTGGCGGATGAACACCTGACCTCAATTATTCAAACTCTTTGCTTCTCGGGTGGATCACAGAAATGCAGTATACCTGCACACGAAGCCTTCAGCATTTAGGAAACTCTGACTAGTACAGATGTTGTGGAACATCTCTTCAGCAACACAGGCTACTCAGGAACACATCAGACCTGTCCTTTGCTCTCTACACTGGCTTCCCAAAGAATTTCATCAAGTTCAAAGTCTCAGTCCTTATCTTCAAAACACTCCTGTGACCTGAGCCCAGGATATCTAAAACATCATTTAAAGCACCAGGATGATGACAGTGGTTGACAACTATGCTTTTCTGGAACTCTGAACAATAAGAGTACATCTCATATGTCCACAGACAGAACTTTCTCCAGGAATGGTCTGAGCCTGTGGAATGAATTCCCCCAAGAACTAAAGGTTATCACAAATCTCACAATTACCGCTCCAAGTGCACAGCACATTTCCTTGACCTTGCCTTCTCTAATATAAATACATAGCAACAGGCATATTTACATTTAAAAATATAAATAAATAAAACTATCAAAAAAAGACACTCCACTGCATATGTTTCTTCATCTGAAGAAGTGATGAGAGAACAAACAACATATAGCAGGTGTGTAGTCACGTTGCTTAATGCACTACTGGAGGGCACTCAGATACTACTGTGATGAGCACAGTATAAGCGTCTATATAGAATGGAATAGATTTCTGAAAATCAGGCCCCCTTTAAGATGTCTGAAGTTGAGCACCACAGAATGGATCAACTTTACAACATTATATGGTTATATATTTTTTTCTTAAGCAGTTGTGCACTGTATATTAACACAGGCAGTATTAATACAGATAGGGCCTGATTCTCATTTACACCACTCAAGAAGTGTAATGGGACCTCTAGAGTGAGCATAAATTATGTTTACTTAATTACATTTAAAGTCATTTTATTCTTCTAGAGTTGTGTAAAATGTCTTTAGAATAAATAAAAATTAGGCTAATAATCATAGAATCATAGAAATATAGGGTTAGAAGGGACCTTGAAAGTCCATCTCACTGAGCTGAGGTAGTACCAAGTATATCTAGACCATCCCTAGCAAGTGGTTTTTCTCACTTGTTCTTAAAAACCTCCAGTAACGGAGACTCCACAGCCTCCCTGGGTAACCTGTTCCAGTGCTTAAGCATCCTTATAATTGCGGCAGTTTAAGCTGATTACTTCTTGTCCTATCTTCAATGGAGATGAAGAACAATTGATCGCTATAGTCTTCATAACAGCCCTTAATATATTTAAAGACCGTTATCAGGTCCACCCTAGTCTTCATTACTCAAAACTAAACATATATTTTTAACCTTTCCTCAGATTTTCTGAACGTTTTATCACTTTTTGTTGCACTTCTCTGGATCCTCTCCAATTTGTCTACTTCTTTCCTAAATTATGGTGTGCAAAACTGTACACAATATTCCAGCTGAGTCCTCACCAGTGCATACTAGAGTGGAATAATTACCTCCAGTATCTTAGGTACGATGATCTTCTTAATACATCCCTGAACATTAGCCTTTTTTTTTTGCAGCTGCTCCACACTGTTATCGCATACTCAATTTGTGATGCATGATGACCCCCAAATCCTCTTCTGCAGTACTACTGCCTAGCCAGTAATTTCCCATTTTGTAGCTGTGCATTTTATTTTTCCTTCCTAAGTGTGGGACTTTGCACTTGTCTTCATTGAATTTCATCTTGTTGACTTCAGAACAATTCCTCCAATTTATCAAGTTCATTTTGAAATATAATCCTGTCCTCCAAAGTGCTTGCAGTCTTTTCCAGCTTGGTGTCATCCACAAATTTTATAACATATGCAAGGAAAGGGATAGAGGGAGAAGCATAAGAAAATAGTCATATTATTCCACAACAAAACCATTTTTAAGATTAAATGAGTTAATAATGAAGTTTTCCAATTTAATACAACATGTAAAGAATCATTCCTGAAAATACTGTACTTTGAGAGGGGGAGAGCCAGTCATTGCCCCTTATTATGCTTCATTTGGATTAATGATTGTGTTTGAATTCTGTTGTGCTCTCATAATACATTTATACAGTCTCATGGTTTAGCTGTGACTGTAAGTATTGGTACAGGGTTTTTAGATACAAAGGACAGAAACTGCAGAGTGCCTATACATTTAGGCTTTGTTTAATTTTTATCACAGCAAGATCAGAAAGAATCACTGTAATTAAGTTTGCAAAATGGTTTCAATTATATAAAGCTTTATTTTCAGACCATTGTAACTTTGTGAAGCATTCGTCTCCTGAGCTGAAATTTTCCATGCTTGGCCCCTTCTCAGAAGTGAGAGAGCACCAAAATAATCTTCATTGAGAAACAGTGCTAGTGTTTTCCAGTACAAATTGGTTTTGATTTTACAGATGGATGTTTGAAGCTCACATGCTGAATATGCAAAGTAGAGTTCTACTAAACTGACTGTGTACTCTTAAAGGAACCTGAGACTTCTGACACATGAGACATCCCAGGCCAGTTTGGGGACTACTTCCCATATGTTTTGGAAAACCCAAAGAGCTAGTAAAGCTACAGTCCTTCAGCAGCTCCTGCTGCTATTCTCATCAAAATATCCCATTAGCTTAGCTTAGTGTTCTGTTCACAAGATTGGGAACCAGGAAGGCCTGAGTTCTATTTTTATTTCTTCCATTGACTTATCCTAACCAACCAGGACTCAGGATGCTGTGAGGAAGGTAGGAAAAGAAAACACTAGGCATCTTTCCCAGAGGGAAACCTTTCTTCCTGACTCCTGAAAGGGAATTCTGGCCAGACGCACAAGAAATCTAGAAACCCAATTCTGGCATCTGCAACACCCTATAGGGAAAGGAAAGCTGGATGCTTTGACCAATTAAAATGGTGACTCAGGACCAAGAGGCCCTTAAATGATGCAGGGAATGAGTGGAGGGAGATAGTTGTCGTCGTCACCTCCTCTAAACTCGGTTCTGGTTAGCCATTGGAGACAAAGACTCTTCCCCAGCCATTCTTCATCACCCCCTGCTTCTCCGGCCGCAAACTCTACATTCACACATAGGATCTCCCATCTATCTCCCAAGTAAAGAACCATACCCTTGCGAGTCTGGTAAAGTCCCTTCTTTCTCTCCCAAGCCCAAGCTGGGAAGGCTTTAGGGGAGGATAAATCTGTTTTGTGGTGTGATACAATTTTGATGCCATGAGCTATTCCAGTTTATCAGCAGTATAGTACGCATTTATTTTATTTAACCAGTGGACTGTGAATGAGCTTTTAAAATGTAACTAATGTTTAATAAAAGAAACAATCAAATGGAAAAATCAGTGTTCAATGTTAAGAATGTCAGAGTAACAACGGCAAATAGTAAAATGTTAGGGCAGGAATGCTATGGCGTTTCTTTTTCGACGATCCTGTGAATCACAACCACTAATCAAACCTGTTGAATTAATAGTTGCATCTTTTGATGTTGCTGGTTGGATATTTCTAGTTGAAGTCAGATCTACAATAGAGTGAGTTTCATATAGATAGACAATAGCATAGTAATTGCCATGAAAAACACAGCACTGTATTTCTTAATTAACACTGCAATTTGTGTGGCTTAAATAATATTATATGTTCCCCAGTAAAGCTCAATAATTCAAAAAATGGCAAATATCCCTCTTCCAGTTTAAAAAAAAAAATTAAAATCTACTTTTTAAAGTACACTTTTAAAAAACATATTTTTAAAAAAACTGTTTTACTTTCACCAACTTGTGATTTTAATGAACAGGGTATGTTCACAAATGTAATAACCTCTAGTGAGATTCAACCCCTTTTCAATGAAAAATTCCATTGGAAAGGCATGATATGGTTGCTATTATTTTAAATTTTGTGGTATTCGCTACAGAACTAGCTGCAGCAACATTTCTGATGTCAACAAATGGTTTTAAAACTGATTGATTGTGTTAATCTAGTCGAACTGGTAAAGCAGTCCTCCTTACAACATTCTTTTTCATAATCCCATTAAAAAATTGAACTAGTCAGCCTTTTATGCCTCTGCCCCCTCCAGAAAGCAAGCATGTGTCACTGTCAAAGTGAAAAAGATTTTAAATGAGAATATTCAGAAAAGTTTAACTAGCAGGCAGATATGAAGCTCTCAGAGAAGAGCTCACTTATTGCTCACTAGAAGCAATAAAGTTGTAGTTTACGGTGGATTTCAATCAAAAAAGATTGTATCTGATGTTAATTATCTGCTTAAGGATGACTGCTTTTAATGGCAGTGATTCATAAAAGTTCACACTATTTCTGATATATATGTTGTCCTTTTGGTACACTGATTAACAGGTATTTTAGATTTGAGATTCATTATAAACCTGCCACCTGAAAAAAATCTGAATGTCTCTCAGGAGGTTTAAGCATTCTGGTATTTTGACAGTAATGTGCTAACTAAAGGAGAACAAAAGTCTGCAAGTGTTGCATTAAAAAGATTGCATGGTCCATTCTAGGAGGAAAAGTAATCTGAAATAGGAAAAATAGGCCTGTTTTTAAAATTCATCATTCATATGGCCTTAGATCTGGCATAAGTCATTTCATGTGAGACTAAGTACTGCATAACAACAAAAAGTACAAATGATTATTTTTTTCTGTTATGGCTAGGGCCCTACAAAATTCACGGCCATGAAAAATGCATCACGCACTGTGAAATCTGGTCTTGTGTCCTTTTACCCTATACTATATAGATTTCACAGGGGAGACCAGTGTTTCTCAAATTGGGGATTCTGACCCAAAAGAGAGTTGCAGGGGGGTCACCAGCTTATTTTAGTAGGGTCATGGTATTGCCACCTAAGTTTTGCACTCTCTTCTGATCTGGGCATCTGGAATGGGGCGGCTGTTAGCTGTGCCAACAGCAGCACAGAAGTAAGGATGGCAATAACATACCATGCCACTCTTACTTCTGCACTGCTGCCTTCGTATCTGGGTGGCTGAAGAGTGGCAGCTGCTGACTGAGGGCCCAACTCTGCAGGAAGCAGTGCAGAAGTAAGGATGGTAATACCATACTATGCCATCCTTACTTCTGTGCCACTGTGAAGAAGTAGGGGTAGAAGTACCGCAACCCCCCATACAATAACCTTGTGACCGCCCCCCCAACATGGGTCAGGACCCCTACAATTACAACACCATGACATTTCAGATTTAAATAGCTGACGTAATGAAATTTACTATTTTAAAATGTCAATGACAACGACATTGACCAAAATGGACCGTGAATTTGGTAGGGCTGTAGTAATGGCACTGTAACACAGTTCGAGAGAACTGTACTTACAGATTAACCACAATTAAACTATTTTTGTTCTTTAAACCCTTTAAAAAGTCTCCTTAGCTTGGAGTATTTGGTGTCAATTAAAGTCTAAGCAATGTTGTTAGCTTTTAGGATTAAAATGAGTTTCATCTGTTGTAGTTAGCATTAGCTGAAAGTTAGTGTATGCTAAGAGATTTTAATTAAAAATGTTTGACCAGTTTGAATAAATGTTATGGTGCTTGACTATAAATGCTCAAGAATTTAGTTAATTTGATCACTGTATATATGCTCATGATAGTGCACACAGTAGCTTTTCAGTGGTGAACACTCTATAACAAATTTTGAAAAGAGAGAGAAAACATTTCCTACATATAGTTTGAAAGATAATTTTACTGGTGCTCACACCTTTGTTATTTGCCTAGAAACTGCAGAAAATAAGTTTAACACACTTAGCAGTCAATATTAAATCAGTGTTTTGTTTAATTGTAAGTGACTAACTAGAGTTTATACCCCCCCCCCCCCCAAAAGTAGCTTGTGGCATACTGCATGAAATCTTTTTAGATGATAAAAGCACTTGTTTTTTGAAAAGAACAACAAAAAGAAGAAAAAAGTCAGGCTCAATGAGTTTAGAGTAATGTTTTGCCTACCATACATTTTTGGTCATGGTCACTCATTCTGTGTGTCACCAGGGTCTGTTGTAACATATCAGAAGCAACATGCCCCAAAGAAGTAGTAGTGATCCTGGCAGTTTATTAAAAGGTGATGCAGATGAAAGTATGATGAAATGTGCGTGTTGGAGAGGAGCGAATTGGGTTTTAAAAACTCAGAGTCCAACTAAATAAATGTCAAGAAGGGACAGGAGACTATTAAAATCATTGTGGTGGTTGAAACAAGAAAGTTTCACTCTCTAAGCCAAACATAATACAGTTGTTCAATAACCAGAGAATTCTCCTCTTAAACTTTTTCCCATTTGAAAAAATGGCAGCACCTCTATGAATCTTTTTAAAAGACCACTGCCAATGTATGTGGGGGTATTTTTGGCACTTGGCCGATTTTTTTTTTTAGTCATCCAAAATGGGTACGCAGAATTAAACTGGGCATTTCTCTTCACATTACCTTTCAACTTTAAACATCACAGATCAAAGCGAACTGCTAATTTACAAACTGATAGACTTATTTCTATGAGGTTTTGTGTGTTTTTACCAGATAAAAAGGACGTGAATGGAAAACTCTGCACAGAGTCCTATTTTTCTGGTGTGAAAAAAACACTATGAGGGAAATAGGATGAATGCATTTTAATTAATAGCATTTGTATGAGGAAAAAAGATTTAAATTTGTGTATATTTACATATAATTGTTGGAAAACTAAGACAAAGATCTTTATAAGCAGCAGGGAAATTAGTTGAAGATTGTCACACCGCTATTTGATGTAATTACCTTTGTCTGTTGGAAAGAGCAGTTTTCTTGAAACAAGTAACTGGCATTACTTTGACAATAAACTTTATACAGTAGCTCTTCTGGACAATACACTAGAACTCTTTAAAACTGTGGGTTGTTTAACATTCTTTATTTCTGGTATTTTTTTCCTATTGTTCCTTTAAAGCATGTTTTCCATTGATCCTAGCAACGAAGGCAGTTGATCCCAGCAAGCAAAAGGTAGGGTATGTCTACAATGCAGGATCTCCCAGCCCACATAAGTAGATTCACACTATCAGGTTTCAAACTAGCAAGCTAAAAGTAGCAGCGTGATTGTTTTGGCTTGGGCAAAGCTCAGGCTGTCAAGTACACGCAGCCCTTTAGGCTTCAGCGCCTGAGCTCCAGCCCAAGCCAGATCATCTATACTGCTATTTTTAATGTGCTGGCTCAAGCCCTGCTAGCACAAATCTGTCTACCCAAACTGAGATGCTTGCTCCCATCTGTAGTGTAGACATACATGTATAGATCCTCTTATGTTAATGGCCACCAAATACATTGGGAACTGGCCTTTCCAGGTGTCTTTGACCTGAAGATTAGCTAGTTTGATGAAAAAGGAAAAAGGAAATTGTCATAAACAGATAGTTAAGGGTTACTGTCTCTTTTACCTATAAGGGGTTAACAAATAGTGAACCTGGAACACCTGACCAGAGGACCAATCAGGAGACAAGATACTTTCAAATCTGGGTGGAGGGAAGCCTTGTTTGTGTTCTTTGTTCTTTGTCCGTGTTCTCTCTGGGTTCTGAGAGGGACCGGACATGTAAGCAGATTCCTCCAATCTTTCTAAAAAAAACTCTTCTGTTCTAATTTTAGTAAGTATCAGGATAAAGGCGGTTTTAGTCTTGTTGATTGTTTTCTTTATTTGCAAATGTGTAGTTTGCTGGAAGTATTTTAATTTACATTTGTGCTGGGGGAGAGGTTTTCTCTCTAGTGTCTATAAGCTGAAAGACCCTGTAATATTCCATCTTGATTTACAGAGATAATTTTTACTTTTTATTTCTTTTATTAAAAGCTTTTCTTGTTTAAAGACCTGAGTGATTTTTTCCCCTTGTTTAAGGGCTCAAGGAACTGAAGGGTCTGTACTCTCACCCGGGAAATTGGTGGGAGAAGGAGAGAGAGAAGGAGGGGGAAAGGTGAATTCTCTTTTGTTTTAGATTCACGGAGCCTGAATCTGTAATTGCCGTCTTGGGTGAAGGGAAAAGAGGAGGGGGGGGAGGTAACATTCCTCTCTGTGTTGTGATTCAACGAGTTTGAATCACGGTGATCTCCTAGTGTACCCAGGGCGGGAAAGATCTGGGAGGAAGAAAAGGAGGGGGAAGGGAAATGATTTATTCCCCTTTGTTGTGAAACTCAAGCCATTTGGGTCTTGGGGTCCCCAGGGAAGGTTTTGGGGGCGACCAGAGTGCCCCAAAACACTATACTTTTGGGTGGTGGCAGCCTATCAGATCTAAGCTGGTAATTAAGCTTAGAGGAATTCATGCTGGTACCCCATCTTTTGGACTCCAAGGTTCAGATTGGGGAATTATACCATGACAGAAATAAATTTAGATAGGGTCTGAAAAACATTCAGTATAAACACTTTACCTCAAATCTGTTTTCCTGAAAATTACTAGCAGATAAGATTTTTGTATGCCAGTTGAACTAAATAAGTGATACATTTTAATTAGGTGACTTGCTATTTATTTAAAGCACATTTTTACATTGCACTACATTGGCTGAAGTGATTGTGTGAACAAGTTCTCACTCTAAGAACAAGGCACGATTGACGGTACGTGGTTTTTTTGGTTTTTTTCCCCCTGCTTTAAGTTGCAGTAATGGGGATTGCTCATTTAATTCCAAAAAAACCATGCATGCTTAATTGGTCATCAACCAGTTATATGCATGTTTGTATGTCTATATGAATATAATAACTTGCAATATAGGTATGAGGAACTGCAGTATCTACTGACAAAAGTTAATGGCAGTTGTATATGGTGATGAGTGTTGTACGTGGAGTTGAAAAAGAATATTTAATCCAAATGTTGTTTACATCCTTTATAGTAAATATTTTAGAAATATACTTGTAAAAAAAATTGTCAGTGGCACCCACATTTATTAAGAAATAAACATTTTAATATGAAACTGTTGGTGACCTCCCATTGCAGACAGAGCATTCAAATTGCTAAATAGAATCAATTAAGAACATGCTATTCAGAGAAAGGAAACAAAGGCATAGGAGAAATGAATTGCCTTCTGTCAAATATTGCTAAGTAAAATAGTTGCAGTTATATAGTGTAACTTCCCTCCAGAGCCAGTTTGGTTTTACAGGGGAAATTAGGAAAATTCATCTATTCAAGTCATTTGAATACAGCATTTTGAATACATTTGCCTCTTGTTTATTCCTTCATGTGAGAATTATATACTGCATCATTAGGTTCACCATCATATTGTTAACTTCTAGTCATTACCATAAAATTACACAAAAGCAAAATAATTTTGCAGGTGTTTTTACCATAGCAGATTTTAATTTCCTTTAAGCAGAGTTCCCAGTATTATTTTCAGAAAATTCTGCTGCAAATTGCACAAGAAAAAGGTAAATCATTTAAAATTCACAAAGCTATGTACAAGCAGTGTTACATATTTGATGTAATCAACAAACTAGGAACCCGAACTTCCTACTTTTTTCCCTATTTGGCTTCATTATGCCAAGATATTGCAGGAGACTGAGGCCCTGATTCAGAAAATAATCCCTATTTAGGAAAGATGCTTTAGTTCTTACAGTTAAGCATATGCTGAAGTACCCTTCCTGAATAAGGATGGAGTTAAGCACATATTTAAGCAGTTTTGTGAATTTGGCACATTTGTTCATTATGTAATATTGTATAGATATTGTAGGACATATTGTATATGTCAGGAGTCGGCAACCTTTGGCGCGCGGCTCACCAGGGTAAGCACCCTGGTAGGCCGGGCTGGTTTGTTTACCTGCCGCATCCGCAGGTTCAGCCAATCGCAGCTCCTGCTGGCCGCGATTCACTTCTCCAGGTCAATGAGGGCAGTGGGAAGCAGCGGCCAGCACATCCCTCGGCCCGCACCACTTCCCACCGCCTACGTTGGCCTGGAGCAGTGAACCGCGGCCAGTAGGAGCCGTGATCGACTGAACCTGCGGCAGGTAAACAAACTGGCCCGGACTGCCAGGGTGCTTACCCTGGCCAGCTGCGTGCCAAAGGTTGCCGACCCCAGTATATGTAAAAAGGCAGTTTCCCTTATGTTATCAACCATGAGAATTGCCTCATTCTTCTTGTAATGATTGTCCATACAGATTCTACTCTTGGTGTGTGTGAGGTTGGATTATTTTGAGCAGCAGCATCTGTAAGAGCTGCATCTGCACCCTGAGAAGCCTCAACCACTGGGTGGTTCAGATCCTTATTACCACCTGTGGCTGTGAGCTAGAACATCTTCAGTATCTGAGTCCCTTATGACTTTACCTTTAGTGTTTATTAATTGTCGTTAGTATAAATAATCAGCTAGTTAATTCTTATTCTGTCGGTTTTCTTTGGCTATACTATGTAATCTGTCTCAGTATAGATGTATAAAAATTGTAGACAATTTATCAACAAATTTTCTTTGTTCCTCCTCCTTCCACGCCCCCATTTCCAGTTTCTTATGTTACTCAAACACCTAGTCATTGGGATTCAGGTCCTGCTCCTCCTGTGAGGCACCAATGTCAGTTAATAACAGGCATTCTAGGTGTCTAATTTGCCTAGGAGAGAGAGACATCGCAGAGCTCTGCTCTGTGCGCCAAGCCTTCTCCAAAGGTTCTCAGAAAGCCAGGGAGGTAAGACTTAGGATTTTCCTGCTGGAACAATCGATGCAAATGTCACTGGATCCTGGCACACTAACGAAAAAGCTTCACCAGTAGGGTCAATCACATACCTCCAGTGTCCTGGTGAGCCAAGACACCATTCCAAGCTCCTGGATCACTTCTCACAAGTCTCATTCATCTGCACATAAGCATCAACTTCTGAAAGGGGCTGTAAGGAACACTGCTCCCTTGATCAGAATAGACATCACTTTCCTGCTCTAAATAGGAGGCAAATACCTTCCCTATAAGCCTCTTCTACAATAATCCTGAAGCCAGTTCTGTTTTGGTACCTTTATGGTGAAATCAAAATTGACATAGATGGTTGCGCTGCAGAATAAAGACCACACTGTCTCTAGTAGCGATCAGTCAGCACCAATCTCAAGACCAAGTGCCACAGACAGAGAAAGGCACTATCAATCACTTTAGTACCTTCCGACTCCGAGGCACCAGATGCCAAGATCCTCATCTTATAGGTATCAGTGCAATTCACAGCAGCTTTGCTGTAGGCCCAGTACCAGAGACTTTTCTACTGGGAGACTCAAGGAGATGATCACCAAACGCTCAACCTCTCAACCACTTATGGTACCAGCCACAATTTTCACCAAGCAAGCAACTTCTGACAGGACCACCCAGCCTCTTAAAGAGGTATGCACCTTTTCATCCTCCTCAAAGGAACACAGTAATGTCGTTAGATGTTGTTCGACATTGGCTTCGAGTGTGTATTCTCTGTGTGTTATCCCAGCTCTGCACAGATAGTTGGCACGGTAGACCTCGATTGAACTGTTCAATGACCACATACTTGGTTCATAGCGAAGGCACTTAGTCAGTTTTATTGTCTATGAAGCACAGTCCTAATGTCCTGGCTCAATGGTTACAGGTACACAAACATATGTATGCCCACTGCAATGGACTAGCTTAGTTAATAGTGGGACTTTCCATGATCTCGTAGGCCAGCCAAAGACACTCCCTCTGAGATACCGCTTTATACACCATTACAAACAAGTTATGTATTGCCCCTCTGACATATCTAGGTGCCACCCATTACTTTGTACATGTTGGTTCAGTCAAAACATCTCTATCCATCATGCTGTCATCCTGATCTTATGTTTAGGATGGGTCAGCGTGTTCTTGTTATATTTAGGGAATGTATTGGCAGGGCCAGCTTTAGGCCAATTCACCCAATTCCCCGGAATCAGGCCCCGCGCCTAAGAGGGCCCCGTGCCCAAGCCCCGGTACGGCATGTCGGCATGAGCTGGTGCGTCACACTGGGGTGGCCCAGCTTCCCCAGGGGGCAATGTAAAGGGCCTGGGGCTCCCAGCAGGGGCTGGAGCCCCAGACCCTTTAAATTGCCACCAGAGCCCCACTGCTGGAGCCCAGGAGTAAGGCTGTGGGGCTCTGGGGGCTATTTAAAAAGTCCGTGGCTCTCGTTGCTTCTACTGCCTCGGCCCTTTAAATAGCCACAGGAGCCCTGCCACTTCCCCAGGGCTTCCTTGGCTATTTAGAGGGCCGGGGCAGTAGAAGCATGGGAGCCCTGGGCCCTTTAAATAGCCCCCAGAGGCGAACCCTGGGGTAGAGGGGAGGCTCTGGGGGCTATTTAAAGGACCAGGGCTCCAGCTGCTTCTGCTGCCCCTGTCCTTTAAATAGCCGTGGGAGCCCCGCCGCTTCCCTAGGGCTTCCATGGCTATTTAAAGGGCTGGGGTGGTAGAAGCAAGGGAGCCCCGGGCCCTTTAAATAGCCTCCGAGCCCCGGGCTGCTGCTGCTACCCTGGTGGAGGCGGGAGGAGGAGGGGACACATACTGTACAGGGTGACCTGTACCCCCTGCACCCGCACCCCCTGCATCCACAGCCAGCCCCTGCTGCACACCCTGCCCTGCCCACAGCCAGCCCCTGTCTCCAGCCAGCCCTGCACCTCCCTTTTTTTTTCACTTTAGTCATCCTTGCCGGGGCCCTGCCGAAAATGTTTCAATTGGGCCCCGCACTTCCTAAAGCTGGCCCTGTGTATTGGTATCAAGGTGTTCTGGTACCACCTTTCTGGAATGTGTTTGCAGGTGTGCTCTGTGCCTAGCACTTCTTAGGAATGTGTGTTTCTACAATATCAGCCCTGTTCTTGGCAGATTCTGTGAACAGGGCTGTTTTTTGCTCACAACCTGGCTTTGCTTCATATCAGCAAAGCTTTGACCACTACTTTAGCCTATGCTTCTGCCTCATACCAGGCCTCTGATATGAGGGCTTATGTCTCAGGCTCTTTCCACACAGTTCTAATCAGAAAACTAGTTCAGAAATAACGTCTGATTGATTAACCATACATTTTAAATAAATATTTTCTTATGCATTTTATTGCCCCAAAACCAAAAATATATTTGAGCTAAAAAAATATATTTTAAAAGCCATTATTTATTGTTTGTTTATTAAAAATAGATGTGTTTTGAATTAAAAAGATATAAAATACTATCCTTGCTTCAGCATCATGTGCTTCCTCATACAAAGAAAAGAATAATAAATGAGAGTTCAGCTTCCTGATTTGTCTGTCAGCTTTGCAGAGATGCAATCTACATTTTGAGGACAGGCTAGTAATGATCTTTCTAGATAGAAGCAGTGGGCACAGTTGTATATGGAGGAGGTAGAGATTAAGAATTGCTGTTATAATAAATAGGATAGTGATAGTCTGTGGATTTAGCCTTATAGGTTTTTTATATATTAATACATATATAAAAACAGACAGGGCTACTTTATATATGTTAAGCAGAAATGAGTGTCTGTTAACAGATTTGGAAATTAGTATTGAAGTTCTGAATATACTTTTTATTATCAATAGGATAACTATTCAGGCCAGGTTTTTCGCTCTATATAATAGCAATTGAAACACAAAAGCTGACAATTAGATCCCTATTATTATGTTACATTATTCATATCAACTTTAGACCTCTCTTTTAATCTGTTACATGCTCTACTTTATATTATTTATGTTCTTTATATCTGTCTCTTGTAATCTGTACCTAAAAGGTATTTATTTTTGTTATGCATGCATTCATCTGTGAGTGAGGGAGTATGAAAGAAGGCCTTCAGTAGTGTCAGATGAAGTGAGGCTCATTGCTATTCTAACTGTGTGACTACTCTTCCTGAGCAGGACTATTGTCCTTGGTATTCATTCCCTTACAGTGATGTGATAACAGAATAAAGGAGCTCTACAGCTGATTGAAGTCAAGTAGCAAGGCCATGGTAAATGCTCACAAGAAGATCACTGATGAATACTATTAAAGTTGGAGGCTGGGCTAACAAATGAGCATATCTTTACTTTCCTCCTGAGAGGTGGATCATGGCATGGAGGATGAGCTAACAGTTGAGACTATCCATTCTTCCCCCTAGAGAGAGGACGCTAGTGTCCTCTTGACTTCTGAATGTGTAACATTTACATAGAAATATACATTCAACCTATTTTGAGCCAACAGTAAGCCAACACACAATATGCCCTATTTGCATTTTAAGTCTACAAGAAGACAGGTTGATGGGGGGCACAGAGAGAAATCAGCATGAGACACACCAAGGCTACCGAGAGTATTGATTTGTCCCTGGGATCAAAACAATGAGTTTTGGGAAAATACTGTTTAGTTTCCTCTCCTCATCTGTTTAATGGCCATGTTTCTGCCCTGTTTAACAGTTGTCACACAGATATCCCACGCCCAAACCAGAGGCCTTTGAAAATGCTGAAATGTCATTGATGCAAGACCAATCCAACATGACTTCTTTGGATATAGAACCTCTTGTGGTCAATTTGACTATCCAGAGAGATAAAACCATTCGCTCATTCAGCATCCAATATCATTGTCATCTACATGTAGCATCGGTAGGTCTTTGATTTGTTTTACAGGAGGCGTTCATAGCTTTAGTTTTATTACCATTGACCTTAAGTCCCATAGATTCCACAGTTTTTCACATTTCTTCCACCATTAGCTGTAGCTGGTCAGTGGTCTCTCCAAGTAAGGCAATATCATCCATATACTCAATATCCTCTAAAGATGAATCTTTAAATTTTACACCACCTTTTTTGGCCTCAGTCTGCTTTGTCATAGGATAGTCTGTTAGATCATTAAGTAATACAGGTGAGAGAATGCAACCCTGATTCTACTGAAAACCAATCTGTAATATAACTGACCGTCACGCAGCTATATACTGCCGTACTGTTCCTCCACTACGTACTTTGTCTTCACTCACCCCATACTGATTTAGCAGTATCCACAGTGGTGATCAATTCACTGACTCAAAAGGAGCTGCAAATGCAATATCTATAAATGCAACGTTAATTTCCCTTTTGTTGCTCTAGTATTTTTTCAGTAATATTCTGCAAAGCTTATATAGCATGGATTGTAGCTCAACCTGTGCAGAAATCACCCTGCTTGTGTCTCATTTCTGTGTTGAGACAGTATTTCAGTAGTTTGACTATGAACCCTGGGACTGGCAGGAGTGACATTCCCCTATATATTGAGCATGCTGATCACTCTCCTGGTTTGAAGAAGAAAAAAAAAAAAGTCTGATGTAGCCCATTTTCCAATCTTCTGGAATTGTACCTGATTCGCTAACTTTTAAGAGAACTGTGTCACAGTTCAGAGCAACTGTACCTGTTTCCCCCTTGTGGTCCAGCAAGGGCACCTACTTTTAGGCTTCTGGCTCCCCAGTCATCACCTCTCCTATGTGGAGATATGCATCTGTCTCCCTCCTGACTGGGCTATTTCCAGACTGCACAGTTCCCTACCTGTACCATGAATTTCACAGCAAAATTAGACTGCCTGAATAGGCCTGCACTGCTTTGCTTTCAAAGGATGTGAAGAGGGTAGTTGCCACCATTATGAAGTAGCACACTGCTCTTTCTAAGCAAGCACATTTATCTTTATGATTAAAGCATTACATGAAAGAACCTACACACACGCTAATAAACTTACCAGAAATCAACAGCTGAGTCCAACAAGGGCTCTGGCAGGTGAACCTGTCCTTCACCCACCAAGGGGGTTTTCAGTGGTTACAAATTCATAACAGCTCTTAGCTCAGAACAAGCACAGCCATGAATCTGAGTGTCGCTCTTTTATCCAGTCTGGACTTCTGACCTGGTCCTCTTGTAACAGGTGATCAACAGACTATAGGTTTCTCCTCAGAGCACAACTTCAAAAGATGGGTCCAGAAGTGAGAAGTTGCTTTCCCCTTCTCCCAGCTATTTTCTAGGAATCTCCCTCTACTTTGTTTGTCAAGCACTTTGTTCAAAGAGCTAATAACACTGCCCAAGGTTCACATTAGTCACGTCTCCTAGAGAAGTTTCATACAATCCTACAATAACACACAAACATTTCCATTTTAATACAATAAGCTCTTAAGATACTGAAACTTATTTTAGTAAAGTTTGTCCAGGAAATTGCCATATTTGTCACAAACTCCATGAAGTCAGTGAACTAAACGCAGGCCTTCACTCTTTAGCAGTTCTGATGAAACATTGTCAAGACCAGTTTGTAACAGTTTGACCACAAGCATCACTTCCTCTGGCCTGATTTCTGCTGGATTAAGTTGTAGTTTATATATTGTTGGAGATCTGTTCATTAATTCACAAAAATGCTCACACCAATGCTTAAGTTCTGCATCAATATCCTACCAGTATTCTCCTTTTTTGTACTTAACTAGTGGAAACTACAAGAATGAATGTGCAGTTAGGACCTTCAAAATCACCAGTACACATTTCTGGTAATGTCTTTCAGAGGCTTCCTCAGTGCATTGCACCATACAATTTTACCACTGATTATTATCTTTCTGACAGGCCCTCTTGAATGCTCATTCAAGACATTTCTTTTTGTCTATTACCCGTTTCCTCCTCTTTTCACTAACTTAACTTCCAGCGTATCCCTTCTGCTCGAAGACTATGTTTTCCTTCTTTCCCATGGTCTGGTGATCTTATCTGTAATCCAGTGTTGCTTTAATCATTTCCTTAGTTCCAGTTGTCCTACAGCAATTTCTGTGATAGAATCCCAAAATCCCTTTCAGGTAAATCTCCACATAAATGTCCTTGAGCTAATAGCAGTTCACCTAGCATGCACAGCATTCTTACCTATACTGCAAGAATCATAGTACTTATGGACAACGCTACAGCAATGTACTACATTGGCAGGTAAGTGTGGCAGGGGTGGTGGAAGGAAGAGCATACACTGTCTTTCTGCCAGAAAGAAATGTGTCTGGAACTTGTGAATCAACTGTTAAGTCACTCTCGTGACTCTATACCTTCCAGGCCTACAAAATGCCCTAGCAAATCAGTTCAGCAGACAATACTCGGACAATCACAAATAGCCTATTGAGAACTCCATTCTACAAGACATCTTCTAGATAGACCTCTTTGCCATGGATTAAAATAACAAGTGTAAGTTGTTTTGCTTGAGGGAGGAGGCAGGATGGAGTGAGCCAGCCCAAGGTCTCTCTCTCCAACACTTTCCTCATTGCCTGTGCACTGGAACTCATGTATGCCTACTCTCCCATTCCATTGATACAGGTCTTGAGAAGGGGTAGGCATAAGACAACCCTATGATATTGATAGCCCTATTGTGGCCCTGGCAGTTTTGGTACTTAGATATGATGAGCCTTCAATACAGCTCCTGATCACATGTGGCTGAACTGGAAGTCTCATCACGTATACCGAGGGTCACAGTCTATACTCAGACCAAAATTGCTGCACCTCACGACCTGGATGCTGGTTGGCTAATGGCAGAGAAAGCCTTCTCCAGGAAGTTCAAAACCATTCTAACTTGTAGCAGAAAGGATTCCACTAGAGTGATCATGTAGCAAAAAGGAAAAGGTTCTTGTATGTGGGCAATGCAGACACATTTATCCCTGGTAGAAACCCCAATAGCTGCTTTCCTTGATTACTTGACAGCTCTAAAGCATTTGGGACTCTGTGTCAGCTCCATGAGTCCATTTGGGGAAGAAGGAAAGGGGGGTACACAGAGCCTCTGGCATGAGGGGTGTTGAGAATGTTGCAGGGGAGTCCCTGAAATACAGGAGGATGGTGAAAGTGGCACATAGGGAGCTTGCAGGGAAAATGGAGAAATGCAAGGAGCCTCTGGTGTGTGCAATGAGTTCAGCCTACAGAAGCAAAAAAGCATATGACCGACTAGCAGTTAGTAGTCTCATTTTTTTTCCCCACTAAAATTTTGGTTTTGTCACATAGCTTCCAAGTTGCTGATTCTTGGGTTGTCTGTTTCTTTGGTTTCAACGCTGCATTTTTTACAAAAGGCTCATTGATAAGTTCTGCTGGTAAATATCTACTGCTTGCATGCATACCTTGCTGATTATAAAGTTTTAGACAAAATTCATCTTGGTCTCTTTGAAAAAGAAAATGAAGTTTTTTGATAAAGCTTTTTATTACTATGTTGTTATAACATTAATAAAAGGGATTTTAGAAAATATCTTTTGGGAAGTCATTTTTCTCATAATACTATTAAAAGAACATATTACATGAGAGTTGATATCTGCTGAACAATTTTAGACAGAACACTCAATGCTTTTTCTGAGGCGTATATGGAGGATTTTTTTAAAACATTTTTTGAAGGTGATGTACAGCAGGAGCCATAAAATTCACTGGGGTATATAGAGTGTTTAGCCCTCATTGAAGTTAATGGAAAATCTCCCACTGACTTCAGTGATTCCTGAATTGGATCATTAGGGTTCAGCTTTGTCAGGTGCTGAACACAGTGGTACTGATCCACCAAAAGCACTTAAGCACTGCTTAACTTTAAACGTGTAAGTCCTTGTAAAAATTTGAATGCAATTAATTAAAATTTTAATCTGTTAATTTTAGTAAAATGTTTTACAAAATATTAGTTGAATTTGGAATTCATGTCCTTTTGAGAAATTCATTTGATTTGATTATTTAGATTTTTATATGTACCTTGATATGGTATTTTAGCTGAATTCTAAATGATTTATATCAGGAGTCTCAAACTTTGTCATAGAGTGGATCACCATGTGACCTCAGTGGAGCCCCAATGTTCCAAGAAACACTTTTTGAGAATCACTGTATAACATTGCAGTATTAAAGGCACAGTATCAACATTAACAAAAAACTATATTTGACAGTTTAGATTGCATCAGGACACAACTTACACGCATGGAGATCAGAAATTCAGGTAAATGTCTCCTGTAAGACTTGCCACTTTCATGTAGCATACAGCAGTGGTTCTCAAACTGGGGAGGAAGGGCTGCCAGCACGTCCCTCGGCCCACACCACTTCCTGCATTCCCCATTGGCCTGAAGCCACAAACCATGGCCAGTGGGAGCTGCAATCAGCCAAACTTCTGGACGTGGCAGGTAAACAAACCAGCCCGGTCCTCTAGGGGCTTTCTCTGAACAAGTGGTGGCCCTAGTTTGAGAACCACTGGCCTACAGTGCTATCAGTAACACTCTTCAATGCCTTAAAAGCCTTCACTTCCATCTCCAACACAAGTTCATCAACTCCATGTTCATTAAACTTGCAATCCAATGCAAAGCCTTAATGATGACCTCAATAGATTGGCACAGTTGACTGTCACACATTCCAAGTATTTGGGAAATTAATCAGCTTTATCATTGCTGAGGTTTTACTTCAGAGTACAAGTTCTGAAGCAGCTTAAACTGTCACTAAACATACTTTTTGTTTGTAGTATCTGTCTGTATTATTTCCTGAGGGGAGTGGGTTGTTAGACTTTTTTCTAATCTCAGTAAATAGCTCCCTGGGATCAGAGGGGGCAGAGAGAGAAATGGGAGCTGGATGTACCTGCCTAAAAATTGGAAGGAAAAACTGCACTACCAGAGTTGCTCCTGGCTATGTTGAAGTTACTGAAGGATATGAGAGACTGCAGCATGCCTCAGTAAAATCTTTTTACCTCAAGCATTTTATTCCTGTTTAAAAGTATGTAGTGAGTACATAGAGCAATCCCCCATATTTAGCAGTGATGATATATCTTGTCAGCTGGTGGGTGTGATGGGTTGCACTCCCCTTTCTGGGATGCCATCTGATGTACTGGGATTTCACTGAGCCCACCGGCTCCGCTAGCCTGTGCTCCCTCTCCCAGTTTTGCTGAATCAGGCTCCCCGGCCTCTGGCAGCGCACTCACACAGGTAGGGAAGAGCCAGCTCTAGAATCATAGAGTCTGCAAACAGCTCTCTGAGATGGTTCAGCTAGGAAATTGCCCAGCACTCAAGTGCAGCTCCTTCTGGAAAATACACCCAAGAAAGTATTGTCTTGCGTTTGTATAGAAAGATCTGCACACCACAAGCTCATAAAAATTCACCCTCTTCCTCAATGTGAAGAGAGAGATGCACAACTTCTTGCCCTCCCAGTTATAATTGCACAAACTGAGTTGTGTTATAAACAAGAAATAAGTTTATTAACTATAAAAGGTAAATTTTAAGTGATTGTAAGGGATAGCAAACAGAACAAAGCAGATTACTAAGCAAATAAAACAGAACACGGATACTAAGCTTAAGATCTTACAGAGACTGGTTTCAAGAAGTAATTTCTTACCTGAATGTTATTTTAGGCAAGTTGTGGAGTTTCTGTAGCTTAGAGATCCAGTTATCTCTCTTCTTACAGACTGGTTCCTTGTCTCAGTCTGGACTCACCCCTGCCTTTCCCCTCAGATTAGTTCCTTTGTCTCTTCAGGTATTTTCAGCAGTCTTTCTTCTCGGGTAGGCAATGGAGGAGAGAGTCCTGATAGCCTTGCCTCCCAGCCATAAATAGAATTTACATAAGGCGGGAAGTCCTTGTTTCCAGTGGAAAAATACCAGCAGTGTCCAAGGTGGTATTTTGCATCAGGTGATATCACCTGATCTTGTACTGTCTATGCAGCATCCCAGTAAACTCAAGAAGGAGTGAGATTAGCATTTTCAAAGTTCTGTTGTTGTTCTTAATGGCTTATCCAGGAGGATTGCTTACTCTCTGGACATACCCCCAAGTAAAACACAGTTGTAATTGTTACATAGTCAATATTCCTAATTTCAGATACAGAAATGATACATGCATACAAATCGGATAATCACGTTCAGTAAATTATAACCTTTCCAATGATATCTTACAAGATCCATCTTGCATAAAATACATCTTAGGCCATATTAATATCATAACAATATTTCTATTAAGAATATGGGGTGTCAGGCCACAGTGGGAACCTCTATGAAGGAGCCTGTGTTGTCACTTCTGAAAAAATAGATACAACCAGGATTGACTGCAGCTGTAGTATGCGTTCTTCCACGCCACTAGCCATTCAGCCCACTGTATTGCCGCCTCTTCTGAGTCACTCATCCCTGCAGTGTGAAGTATGCCTCTCAGCTTTCAAGCCTGCAAAGCAAAATGTGTGACAAATAACTGAAATGTGAAGCTACCTGGTTTCTTTTATTCATACAATAATTTATAGATTATCATGGTTTAGAAATACAGCCATAGCATAGGGCAGCTGCAGGGTTTCCACTCTGGAACTTTGGATCCATAGCTCAGACCCCTGCCATTTGAGCCACAGGAGTAGTTGCTAGCCTCTTTGTAGATGCGACACGAATGGAAGATTTGATAAACAGCTTGCCAGTCCTTTAAACAACTATTTGCTGGTCAGCAGTAGAATATTGGGAATCCTGAATTCTATCCCTGAATTGTTTAGTGTGGTTTAGTGGTTTGAGGTAGGATAATAAGCTGAAATTGTCAAACTAAGAGTCAGCATATCTCAGGTAGATCAGATTTGGGTATGCCTGCTAGAAATTCAGGGTTCAATTCCCGATTCTGACTGCAGTAACCTTGCATAGCCTCTCGTTAACTTGAAAAAAAGTGGGAGCAAGGCAGCAACTCACACTTGAGTACCTCTTTATATTTCCCCAGCCTCAGCCTTCCAGAACTGAGACAGTGATGTAGTAGAGAGAATGCGAGCCTGGAGCATTGTCTTTTTGTAGGGAGCATGTTTACCCATAAAGTGACACCACAGGGTTCTCACCAGAGAACATGTAATGATGTCAGTCTTAATTGTAATGGGTTCCTCTTTATTTCTAAAATCTGAGAAAATGTTCTCTAGACAAATACTGTTTGTATATAAGTGATAGTCATAATTGGCAGAGAAAAATACAGATCCAGTGTGTCAAGAGTTCTTGCAATTGGGTTTGGAAAAAAAGGTGAGACAGTCCAGTGGCAAAACTGCCAAAAGGGTGGTTTGGGACCACGTTCTCTGTTGTATCAATTCATTTTTCAAATGACGGTGAACAATTTTGAGCACTTTTAAGTTTATCTTAAATCTTGTGGGTTTTGTCATTTTTTGATTAAAGTTTTATAAGTGAAAGGTTTAAAGCTCCTGTTAAGTTTGCGGTTAGTTCAGCTCAACAATGAAGTCATGGCCAGTTCTGATATAAGAAATCCTCACAGTACTTTTATATGGTACATTAATATAACTCTCTCTATATGTTACAGAAAAGGGGAAATTGAGACTTGTGGGGTTTCCCTAGGTTAAAAAAAGAGGTCAAGATCTGTTTTGGGTTTAGCTAAACCCCGAACCTGTCACATCCAGAGGAGCAGGTTGCAATCAGAATGCCAGCCTTCTTGCTGCTGAGGTCAAAATGGTTCGTTTCCATCTCCTGAGCTGATATGCCAAGGTCATGAATATACTTTATGGTGTTTTGACCATGATTTTGATGATCATGGTAATAAATGTCTTTTCTGGAGGATATTGGAAGAAGTGACTAAAATAATTTTAATATTGCTATCAAAATAGTCTATATTATCTTTGTTTCCAGTTTTTATTTAATTTTAATACAGGATATCGTAATGGCTATTCAGATTTTTTTTTTTTTTTTTAAGATTTGGGAACTCAAGTTACCCCTTTTTTTCTTTATACTTCTGCCCTTTACGTTTTATCTCGTAATGTGTATTAACCTAAAAATCTATTAATCAGACAGAATGTGAAGTACATTAGAAAGATATCATAGTATCTGTGAAACCCTAGGGCTGAAAACTCTAGTGATTGCCCTATTCATTTATTGTGTGTCGCAGTAAAATCTAATAATTGATGAATATCTGTGAAAATGGATATGATTGTGTCCCTTTTAATGAGCTAACAATTTCATGCACAAATTTCATCAATCCTATTGTCTGAAATAAAAGAAGACATGTAAATGAGGCCTATGCTTTAATTGTATTGAAACAATGCTGGCAGTTCCTTTATTGTATCCATTAATTAATTTCCCAACATCAAGGTTCTCTGGGAATGAACTGGAAAAAAAAGAATTAAAATGATACATGAGATAAATAGAAATTCAAAAGGTGAAGTGGAGAATTAGTTTGTTCTTGTGTGCATACACTTTTTAAATGGGTTATTGAAGAGTTATGGGTCTAATTTTGATCTAACATGATTTTGACTTGGTATCCTTTTTGACTTTTACCATGTAAGTGCATAGGTTACCCTAATGAAAACTTTTTTCTAATAAATGGTCGCCTGTGCTTAGTGCATTTTTAAACCAAGTCTACTACAAAGCAGAACAATATTTATTTTGTAACATTTTGCTTTAAAACAAATCAATTTTGCTGTACTTCTGGCTTGGTAGTGTGCACTTTGGGAGCTAGATCATATCTCCAAGCTGAGTAGAGGCAAAGGAACTGCAAGTTTTGACATGCAGTTTCCTTTAACTTCTTCTATCTCCAGGTACGTGTGACTGTACTACTAACTCCACATGCTATGGAAGGTGAGGAGGCCCTGTACCTCCACTCTGCATAATGTCCCCAGCCCCCCACCAGCTCTTTTAACAGCACCACTCTTATAGGAGATACTGCCAGAAGAGCTCTGGCTGTCCCCAGAATCCTCCTCCCCCAAGATAGATTCTAAACTGCAAAAGGAGAATCTTTGTAAATTTTAGGGTCCCTAGGAATTTACCTATAAAAATCTCAAAAGGCTTTTGTTCTTGTTGGATGAGATTATATGCAGCCAATACTGTCTCTTCTCCTCCTAGTATATGAAGCCAGATTTCAAGGGAAGCCCCTGTGGAGGGACTTCCTGGGGATTTAGGTTCTGTGCTCTTCTGCACCTTTAGGAGACAGAATGCAATGGGTCCCTGTGCTGTCTGCTGGCAGCAGAAGCAGGGGATCCCCTCCAATGCAGCATTCATTGCATAGTGAGAGATCCTGGATAACTGCATTTAAAGAGACACTATACTGCAACATTATTTGGTATAAAAGTTGAGTTACCGTAATAATGATCCAAACTGGATTTTTTTCAGTCTTTTAACAAATTAATCACTGTTGCCTCAAATTTTTTTCTATAAATCTGTGTTTCTCCTCAACAATGACCATTCGGAGAGCCAATACTTGTCTGTCTTCTCTTGTCACCTATGTCAAGTCCCTCGTGGATTTCATACTCCTGTGATCATATATCCATGCTCTCATGGTATTCAGAGGCTGTGAGTAAAGGTGGATGCTCCCTGCAGCCATGCTTCCCACTTATAGGAATAGAAACAGGAAGAGCTGGGGGATGAGCTCTCCACTCAGCACAAAGAGCACTTAGTGGACATCTTTAATGTCTCTGTGACTAGGCTCAGTGGTATGTTAGCTACCACAGAAGAAGATGGGGATGAAGCAGCAGCTTTTCTAAAAGCATCAGATTCCCTGTGATTCTTCCGCATTCATTACTCTTCAGAGGCAGTGTGAGCACAGGTCGGGATGGCAGTTGTTCTCGTTGAATAGCGTTCTGATCATCCTGTTCTCAACCTCCTTGTATTGACATCAAGTGTATTCTGTAAGGAGACTGCTTTATAGCTTTGGCTTCTGTGAATGCCTAAATCAGCAAGGAGAGATTGATATGATACTGTTAAACTCGCACACTCACAGAAATATAACCATACAAGAAATATCTGTTTGAGTGTCAGATTCAGCTGCAGATAAGCTAACCATGTGTTTCCTCTTTGAGCAAGAATCTACATATATCATACCATTCATGATGAATCTCATCAAAGCAAATCAGAAACACTTAATGTTTTATCACTGTGGTTTGTTGAAGTTCTAGATAAGCCAGGACAAAAAAAAAAATAAAAAAAAATCAGAGATGCACTAAAGAAAAGTTTTATTCCATTTAAATTTATCAACCCAGCAAGCCAAGACGATGGTGACTTTAATCTCTATATTCTCAAAATAAAGGTTAATAGTAAAACTCCCTTGAAAGATGGAATAAGGAATACTTAATGAGAGGTAGATTGCTCAGAGGTCTGGTAATGTGATGCGTAGCCTATAGATTAGTTAAATCCACCCATGTTTGCTATTGATCAAAAGTTGTTACCATCTGGTTTCTGTTTGCTATGCTACGTGAAATGAATAGGTCACAATTAAATTACTAACAAATGGATTAAATTATGACCCCTTTACTTCAAAGGGGCTAGAATTTCACACTAGATATTGGCATCACAACCCTCCTCTTTCAAATGTACACAAATTTGAAATGTTGTGAAAGGCTCTAGTATTGAATGGATTTGAAATCTGAACTGCCATTTCACCTCTTGGGGTCTTTCCAGAAAAAAATTCAGGGACACTGGTGGGGTAATGTAGGGAAACTTTTTATTGTTTTTACATCTAAATATTTTTAGAAGAAGTGGAGACTGTGAACATACATCGTGTAAGACTATTTTTTTTAAAGCAGAATATACTATAATTGTTCTATAAAGAACTCCATTCTACATATAAAGTTCAGTGAGTGGCTTTTTTATATATATTATTCCTACCTATACATTTTAATTGATAGAAACAAACAGTTGTGACAAATAATTTACAAGAAAGAGCGTCAGAGATAGCAGTTTCCCCATGATATTTTGCATGTGGAAGAATCTGTTATCTTACCATTTACAACCTGAAAACTTAGTAGGTTCCACTGTCAGGTTCTAGTAAATGTAAGAGTTTGTAATTATGCTTGGACCAGACTTTGATTCTAAAGAGAGAGAGAAAGAGAGTGTATGTTAAACGCACCATAACACCACAGAAATTTTCTTCTTACTAACTGATAGGTGCTTAAATTAGGACATTTTCTTTTACTCTTCACTACATATTGTATATTGATTTTTCTAGAATTTGTTTGGGTTTTGCCTGATTTTTCTGTAAAACACAGGGATGCACTGTCTCTTCCTGCATGTAAATTTTACAGTGTCACTCAAATTGTTGATGTTAACTGAATACACAGATTAAGTGTAAACACACAATTGTATTATATCAATTCAATAACTCAAGTTTTCTATCAGCAATTATTGAAATATAATGGCAGGGCAGGCAAATTATTGGTGTTGACTCACCTAGTGAAAACAGTCAGGCTGTTTACATGATGATGATGTAGTTGAGAGTAGTAACTTTATTTACTGTTGATTAAAAAGTAATACTTGAGAAGTGCAGACTTCTAAAAGGCTTTCAATTTCAGCTAAAAATGTAACGAATCCTACACACTTTTCAATTAATCATTTAAGTTTAATGCTACTATATAAATGATGGATACAAAAATTATTCCAAGTGCAATGAGATTGAGGGACTCCTCTAGCTGTTCAACACAAAGTACAGACTTAGGTAACATACTTCAACCAGAATACAGAAATACTAGACCTGCATTTTGCTTCTTTAGAAAGGATTTAAATGTGTTCCTGCCTTCAGAGGAAAGAATTTTTAATAGTCAGATATTATTCAATGCTAAAGGCATTTTATTAAATATTGAAGAACCACAATGGTGTGTGACTTTTTAAAATACAGGGTTGAAGGAATATTTTTAATATTTGATGGCTTGGCGGTACCGTAGATCTAGAAAAATGCTTTTTAACATTTAAAGTTTGTAGAGGTGGTTTATAGATACAGAAGATTGAAGTTTATAGTCTCTACTTTGGCTGGCAGTGAAAACTGTAAACTGTTCAGCTGAAAACCTCTTGATTGGTAAAAACAGTACAGTGATAGTGTAAAAACAGGTCAATCTTCTAAACACATGGGGATATGTATGTAGTACATAAATACTCTTTTCAAAAAATGAGAGCTTGAAAATGTTTTCCTTTTGAACTACTTTTAAAAGTTACGTTTTCCCAAAGGAACTGGTAAATTTAAAACCAGAGCACTTAAATGTTTTCTTTAAGTGGAGCAGTTAGAGATATGTCTCATATCAAAGATTTGTTCTTGCAGTCCTTTCCTAAGCACCTTGCACTGGTCTTTGGAACTACTCCTGCATTAAGGCAGTGTTGCAAAATTCTTTCCTGTTCATTTTTTTTTTATTGGACTACCTTCTTCTATGGTATTTGTTTTAATTATGCATGTAGTTGCTATTAAACCCAGAGAGGTGGTATATATATATTGGTGATTGTTTATAATGATGATTATCATAGGGGCATTATACTATGATTAAAAATCTTTTTCTCTGTTCATGTGAACATTCTATTTCTTGTTCAAAAATTTTAACTTCATAATACAGCTAAAGTATTTCATTTTCTGGAATTAAGATTCTTATTTCTGGTTCTCCAGTGAATTAAAAGGGGCTGAGATAAAGCCATTCAGAGAAACAACACTTTTTTACAAATTTATTTGAGAGTATTATAACTTAATTCCCAGCAGTTAAAAGGAAGAAGCTTATATCCTATTACGTGCAAAAAACTGTTGAAGAGTATTCGTTAGGTTGCAAACTCAAGCAGTCAAAAGTTAGGAAATACCAGATTTATGTATGCCCATGCAATCTTAATTCTGCCCTTTTGTGCATCTCAGTTGTGCATTGAATAAGGCCAGGGATATTGACAAAAAATAGCGCGTGATCATGTGTTTAAAGACCATGTGACAGAGTGGGATATGGCGGTATCAAATTATGAAGGCCATTTTCCATTTTGTGTTGAACATATCTAAACATGCCTACAGCTAGCCTGTTGAACTGCAGTACAGTCAGTGACCCTGCTCAGCAAAGATGCTTGACACCATATTGAAAGACTATCACAGAGAAGCCATCAAGATGGCAGTCTAGGGCCATTGGATTTGAAGCCCCCCTCAGCCCATCCTGGGAACTGGAGGAGCTCCTGCCCCACGTGGTGTCCTCAGAGGGAGGATGAGACATGGGGGCACGTGTTCCATCCTGGGGGAAAGACCTGTTTGGTCCTCTCTCTCCACTCTGCCCAATGTGATTTGGAGGAGCACTTGTCCCATATGATGACTCAAAAAGAGTCATGGGACAGCGAGGCCATGTGCTGGGTCCAAAAGTGGGTGGTGGGTGAGTAATCTGTCTCTCCCCACTACATTTGCTCTGGCAGCTCACAAATGTTTTCATTGCATTCTTTGCTGCTGATGCCGCTTTGATGGCAGCATTAGTCCACCCTCCCTGTCAGAATGATCTATGATTTTGGCAGTGTGCCAAAATTTTCCTGAGGAAGGCAGGTTAGGAAAAGGAAATGGTGATTTTAAACACTTTACATTCAGATGTAGTTACATTTTAATTTCATATGACAAAGGATCTTCTGAGGGGATTCTCTCTACAGAGTATCAAAAGCCTGCTGCAGACAATGGAGGTATTCCTCAGAAGGTTGAAAGAATTCTTTATAATAGAAAGTTTTAGACAACCTAAATATAGGGGTCACTACCAACTCCCCCTATATTATTTATCTGTCAATCATTTTCCTGTAATATGCTTCCCTTGAGTTTGATGGTGAAGTTTTAACAAAGAAATCCTGGGAGATCCTGTGATTTCAGAGCAACAGCACATCACTGCTCAAACTAATTCAGTCAGTAGCCTAGTGAAAGTCTCTTTGCTTTGTTTTGTATGTTTTTTGCTCTTTGCAGAACTCAGTTGATAATGTCAAAGCGTCGGGGAATAAGGATATACCAGATTTGTTCCTTAGGTCTTCCAAAGTCAAAAATAAGTTTCTCTGAAAGCAGAAGACACATCCAATTACATTTTGAAACCAGCAGTTGACATCCTGAAAATACAAGAAACAATTGGTTGAAAAGTTGAATTTTCCCAACATTCTGTAAAAGGATAAGGCCTCAAATTCTGATATTTTATTTGTGTATCTAACAGGCATAATGTATCTTTCAAAAAAGATACTCATGGCTCACAATTTTATCCTTTCATTAATGATTTAAAGAAGCATGGTTATGGTTAAAGTAGAGGATGGAGATCTTAAGATCTTATTTCTATTCCCACCTCTTCTGCAGACTTCTTGTGAGATGCTGAAAAAGTCATTTAACCTCTCTGCATCTCAGTTGCCTGATCTATGAAGTAAAGATATCTGTGAACAACGTAGGGGTCCTTCTATTCTTTATTTAAAAAGTGCTTTGAGATCCTTGAATAGAAGTCTCTATGGAAATACAAAATGTTCTTGCATTATTTTCACTCCATATCTTTAGCATTATTAAGTATTGTTGGTCATTTGATAGTTTAAAAATATAACTTTAAAGTATGCCTACCTATTCCTCTTACAAATATAAATTACTTATAAACATAATGCAATCAGATATTAGCATTTCATCTTCCCTGATGCAGTGTTATGTATGGGCAGGTGGGTTAGATTATTTTTTCGCTGATTAAGTCTACATCCATTCAGTGATTGTCTAATTCAAGAAGTTTGAGAGTGGAGTATGAAAGAGTGCCTTTGATTTCAGCTGAACAGAGATCAGCTTTTGCAGGACAATGTGATATCTCTGATGTTAGCAATCTAAATGATTTTTATCATTGATGACAGATGGCTCTGTGATAATGTGCTCTGAGTCACGCATAATGTGTTCAGAATAAGTCTTCTGGAAGGCTGTACATCTGTCTTGAGATATTTTGCTAAAATATTTAAATCAAGGTCATTGTTTATATTTGATTTTAAACAGCCTTTAGCTTGTAGTCTTTATTTTTATACATTTAGAGATCAAACTGTTTGCAACTTCAAGGCTACAAATGGAAAGGTATAATAGGTACCAGGTGTTAGAAAAGGCAATTATGTGTTAGCTGTTTTGCTCAATTTCCAAAACTGTCTAAGACTATCCATTGGAAATACTTTGTAGCCTAGTTTTATCTCTGAAGCATGATGAATTCTTAAATCTAAAGGGAATATGCATTTTTCTCTAATGAATAGAATATTTAAGCCTATTTGGTTTAATATAAAGGAACCTAGGAAAATGGTATTGAAAAGAAAGGTAAAAGAGGAAAATTTCAAGAACAAACACAGGCCTTTGGTTTTATACTGGATATTCTTTATGCATTTTCTTGACAAGCTTTTTAACATTCCAATAAGAATGCTAGAGTTTTGGGATGTATTTTCTTTCAAGTTCTCCTAAACACTTAATTTTGATCTTTTTCTGTGATATGATTCTCTTTAGTATGGGACAACAAACTGATTATTTGGTATCAAAAGCGGAATCTTAAAAGAATAGGTATCTTTTCTGAGCCCACAAAACAAATGAAGAACAAAAAAGCAGTTGTGCCAAGGGTTATGTTGTATTGAATTTGAGAGACAGGAAAAAATAGCAAAATTTCAATATATCCTAAATTTAATTCATGTCCCTCTCCCCACCAGCAATACATACAGTGCTTGACTTGAGAAAAAAGAAATGTCTGGTATGCACCACCCACACAGAAAAATTGTCTGTTGTTCATTTCTGTTCCCCCTTTTCAACCAAGACAATATAATAAAATATAGGAATTTTTAACCTTATTTATATGTTACTTGCTTTTTTCTTTTAAATTATTTCTATATTTTATTCTCATTAATTTTTCTTTTCCTCTCTCTTGTTTCCTTTTTCTCAGACCTGCCATTTGCCCTCCCAGCATCTCCAGATTAACCCCTCTTCTTTTTGTTCCCTTTCCCACACAATCTTTCTGTCCTACCCATTCTCAGGCTCCCTCACCACCACAAATGATCTTGTTCTTGTTCTTCTTGTCCTTCCCTTCCCCTAGTCTCTCTGTACTCCCCCCACCCACCCAACAATCTCAATATCTTTTCCTGTACTCGTTACTCCTGAGGGAATTCTGTGCCAAATAATAAAAATTCTGCATCAAAAAAATAAAAATTATGTGCACAATATATAAATTCTACACATTTTATTTGTCAGTAAATAAATGTGGAGGCTCCAACATGGCAGGGGGGAACACACTGGCTGTACCGAGGTGGAAAATCAGTCTGCAGCCCCCTCAGCAGTGAGGCTGCACCAGGCCCTGACACATCACAAGGTGTGCTCAGGCAGGCTCAGCCCAGCAGGATCCAAGTGTGGAAAGGCTTAGTGGGCAGTTGGAGCGGGATCCAGATGGGGATGACTGGGTTCTGTGTGGGGCAATCTGGGTGCAGGCAGCTCAGTGGGGGGCCTGGGGCGGAGGAGATCTGGACACTTCGAGCACTCTCCTTTGTACAGAAAACAGGATGGTGGCCATGCAGGGCGGCTAGCACACAGAAGGGAAAGACAACCAGCACTGGGAGTCAGAAGATGGTATCCAGCTGCAGAGTCAGCGAGCCCAAGTGGCCACCCTCCATCATCCAGCATGAGAGAAGCTGTTCTGTACCACTTCCTCTGCTTCTCACCTGGGCCCAGCTTGTAGGAAGATGGGCCGAGCGAGATGGAAACATGCCAGGTGGGAGGCACAGCATGGGAATGACTGGGGCCCCTTTGGCCCCAGTGTAACCCACGCACCTCCTGGATGTGGTGTTCTGTCCCATCTAGTGGCACTGATAGCACTTAGAGAAAGATTAATGAGTCTGCTCTACAGCCTTAACTAAGAGTCATATGGCTTTTAGATCATGCAGTAGAGTCTCATGCACTTAGCTCCAGAGGTCCCAGGTTTGATCCTGCCCTGCGACGACTGGGGTCTGTCAGTGTTACACCAGCAGGCCAAGCAGAGCAAGCCCTAGGCAGCTTAGCACTCATAGAAATTGTGGGTGGCAGGGGCATGTGATCCCGCATGCCCCCCCCCCCCACTTCTGGAGGAGTGTTGTCCCCTCTGCCCCCCCCCCCCGAAAGTTCACCCATGGATGTCCTCAGCTCTTGCCCCACCCTCCTCAATTACTTACCTTTCTTCCAGGTGCTCCGAGTACCAGAAATGATGTACCTGCACAGCTGGGGAGGGGCAAATGACGGCTCTTGCAGCTTCCTTTCGCTTTCCGGTCAGAAAGTAATTTTTCTGAGGGGCAGCAAAGAAATATGCATGGGACGTGAATTCTGTGGGTGCGTTGTGGCGCAGAATTCCCCCAGGAATAACTTGTTTATACCCTTCCCCACAAATCTCCTTCTGTACTTCATTTGCTTTCTTCTCTCCTTTCCTCCCTTGAGTGCAGATTCTTAGACCGGTGCTAGCTTTTTATCCTATTGTCCATATTCCTAGGCAGATCTAAACTCAGATCATAGGTTCATCAGGCGACTCTGGTTTGCTGTCTTCTTCTATCTAGCTTCTTGAACAGGCTCCAAGAAAACAGATTCTTTTTTTCTTCATCAACTGTAGTCTGTCTTCTGGGGTGTGGGAATTTTATTTCAGGTCTGGAATGTGGAGTCTCTTATTTAGGCCTTCAGGTTTCCTACTGCTGTGCATGGCCAAAGGCCTTTTCTGTTGTTTTCATTGAGGCCAAAGTTTATTCTTTCTTGGACTCTTGAATTAATTTAAACTTCATACAAAAGTAAGAACATCACAGGGAGTTTACAGCAAGATCATCATTGGTGGTTTGATGTGTTAGTAAAATGTGGTAATTTGGCTTCCAAATGCATCATGGCACAATTCCAGTGGTGAATAGGCTTCATTTCCAAAGCAAGGAGAAAAAGGCAATAGTTCAAAACAACATTATTGAACTTTACCAGGCTTTCTTTAAGATAAAATTTATATGTACGTGATTCTTGCAGTTTGAATTTAGCAGCCAGCTGTTGTACTCGCTGTTCGTTTCATGGGAGTAGAATTGAAGTGTACTTCATACAAACTCATTTTATTGATACTGTAAAGTTAACAAAAACCTTAAGTGCGCTCTTTTGCCTTTCACATTATGGTTCTTTCCCTCGAAATGTTAAAAGTATGTTGGTAACTTTTAAATGGCTACATATTATACTACTAATGGGTAACTATGTATTCATTAGTTGAACAATTTAATAAATGCTTAAAAAGCAATCACATGTGGCATTTGTTTTATTTATACTAAAGCAGAGACTGGCTGTAATCTTTACTAGTAAGAAGTAGCACAAAAATATTGTGTCTATAATTAATCTAAAAAGCTTTGATTTTATTTATTTTAATTTTTTGATGTCAGCTGACATCTTTTTAAAATTGTTGTTGTTCTTCAAGTGCTTGCTCATGTCCATTCCAGTGTAGTTGTGCATGTGCTGCATGCATTGCCACTGAAAAGCTTTTCCCTCAGTGATATCCTTCGAGTTGGCTCTGGTGCTTCCTGGAGATGCACCCTCATAGAGCTGATATATAGGGGCCTGCTGATGTACCGGCCTGTCAGTTCCTTCTTATCGCCTGTGACAGTCGCTGGAACTTCTGTTTATCCTTGCATTTCCACAAGTACTCTCCCCAGTGCAGTTTGTCTCTTTTTTCCTGTATGTAGCTCATAAAACACTAGTTACAATAGTTTTAGTGTTAGTTAGTAGTAATAGAGTAGGACCTCACTTCTCGGGGCAGTAGGACATCGGTCTCTGGGGTTTAAGCCATGGGAGGCTTGCCATAAGCCTATTCCAATTAATTACCCCCACTCTACTTGCTTTAAGTGTTTAGGGGAATTTTTACCTGCGGGACCATTGCAGGATTTGTAAGGGGTTCAAACCAGTGAGACTCAAATTATTCCTCATGGAGGCAGCTCTTCATTCCCTCTCGGAGCCAAGTCATGTCTCAGCACTGAGTACCTCCACCTCGTTGAGAACCGTGCTGGCTTCTCTGAGAGACAGCCAGCATAGCCTGGCCTCTCCAGCAATGAGAAAGGACTCTTTGTCTGTTTCCCAGGATTCAGCACCACCAGGTATCTCCAGTGCAGAGGAGATCTACTTCTCACAGGGATACTCGGCATAGGGATACTCAGTCACCAGTGCCACTCAAGAAACAATGAAAGATGGACAGTGAACACTCTCCAACTCCAAAGCCCACCCGTCACAAGGAGGCTGGCAGAGTGAGATCCATGTCAGGCCACTCACGCTCAATGGCTGCCAGTTTGGTACCGTTGACTCTATCCTAGCGAGGGGAACTGTTGAGTCTGGTAACACTGGACTCTCCTCAGAGGAGGAGCTATTGGAGTGCAGTGCTTGTGCTTCCATCTATTCCAGAGGCTTTTGAGGCAGCAAAAGACCTGTTTTCCCTGCCAGTACTGCCTTCCCCATCAGGCGGGAACAGGAACTGGCATCAAGACCACAGGTAATGGCAAAGGGAAAACTGGAGATGAATTTGCAGCACTGGTCACTCCCCTCCTGGCACCACTCTGATACCATCAGACACAACTCCCCTGCGGTGACTGGGCAGTGACTTCTCACCATCAGACTCCAAACCAGAGTCCTACAGCTCCCACAGGAGCCAGCACAGGTCTGACTGCCAGCACCCAATAGCTGATGTGAGCTAAGGGTTTCTACCAATGGCCTGGCCTGCACAGTGGCAGATGCCTATGCAATGGCCTTTTTGGACCCTCTGGGCTTTTAATCAGACCCAAGGGCCTCAGTCAAGGAAGTTGTATTATATTGTGTCAGACAGCGAAGCTCCCCCACCTCTTCCCTCTGTGTAGGAGCTAGGTCATTTTAATTAGGTATATCTCCAATTATTATCATCTCCTAGAACTGGAAGGGACCTTGAAAGGTCATTGAGTCCAGCCCTCTGCCTTCACTAGCAGGACCAAGTACTGATTTTTGCCCCAGATCCCTAAGTGGCCCCCTCAAGAATTGAACTCACAACCCTGGGTTTAGCAGGCCAATGTTCAAACCACTGAGCTATCCCTCCCCCCCAGCACTCAGCCCGTTACTGAATTTCAGGACCTGGCATCACAGGATTCTTCGGGTGCTGAAGGAAGGAACAGAGTCTGGTAGCAGTCCTAGCATCTTTCTCCTCCTCCTCCTCCTCCCCCCCAGATGAGGCAGTAGCAGGAACTTCAATTGCACTCATTCAAGATGACGATAGGGCACACCAGGAGCTTCTGGACAGCCCAGAACCTGGGAATTCAGGTGGGGGACATCTCAGAAGCCTCCCATGCCCTGGTGGACATCTTGGCCCCTTCAGGCCCATCACAAGTGGCTTTGCCCCTGAACAGTTCCATCCTGGAACTCATTAAGTCCCTATGGTAGACTCCAGACACTTTGCAACCCATGGCAAAGAGGGTGGAGAGAAAGTATTCAACCCCCAAAAAGGGGGTTGAATATCTATCTGTACACCCATCCTCCCCTAGTGTCACTAGTGGTATCAACAGTGAATGACTAAGAGAGGTAGGGGGAATGAGAGCCTACCTCCAAGACCAAGGATGCTAGGAAGCTGGATCTTTTTTTGGCAGAAAGATCTACTCCATGGGGGGACTACAGCTTCGAATTGCCAACCAGCAGGCAGTCCTGAGCCTCTGACTTTAACACCTGGGGGCACTGACTAAATGTAAGGAGTTGCTGCCACAAGAATCTAGGACTGAGTTCTCTGCTCTGGTCGAGGAGGGCAGAGCAGTGAAGAAAGCGTCCCTGCAAGCAGCAGATTTATCTGCACAAACTATGACCTTAGTAGTGGCTATGAGGAGAAGCTTGTGGCTGCAGGCCTCGAGCCTTCCATATGAAGTGCAGCAAACAATTCAGGACTCTCCTTTCAGTGGTATGTCTCACTTTTCAGAACAGACCAACTCTAAGCTCCGCAGCTTAAAAGATTCAAGGGCCATCTTAAAGTCACTAGGCCTACTCACACTGGCCCCGTTGAGGAAGTACGTTAAGCCCCAGGCTTTGCCTTGTTTCTACAAACCCCAGTCCAGGTAGGATTATAATAGGAGGTGGGATAGGAGCTACAAAAGGAGGCCTCCTTCCCCGCCCTCGTCAGCCCATGGCTTGCTCACAGACGCGTTTCTTCTCCCATAAAAGGACCATCTCTTCTATGCATTCCGTCCCATTCCACTCATAGACAAGTTTCTGCTGAAGATCAGAAAGGAGGGAATGAGCCTGATCCTGATAGCCTTGACCTGGCCATATAAACACTGGTTCACACCCTTCTGGACCTCTCTGTGGAAACACCAGTCACCCTACTTCTGTTTCTGGATCTCATCTCCCAGGATCATAGATGCCTACATTATCTAAACCTTGAGTCCCTCCATCTTTCGGCCCGAAAGCCATGGCTGAACCCCTTAGAGCTAGCATGCTCAGGTCCAGTTCAAGAAGTTCTTCGAGGGAGCAGAAATCCATCCACTAGGGCCATGTACCTGGCAAAATAGAAGAAATTCTCAATTTAGACAGCAAAGAAAAGGATCTCCCCCAACGGAACATCAGTGTAGTGTATTCTGGACTATTTGCTACACCTAAAGCAGCAAGGGCTAACAGTGTCATTGTTTAGAGTACATCTGGCAGCAGTTTCGGCTTTCCACCCAGGGGTAAATGGCAAGTCCATTTTTGCTAACTCGCTCTGTAGCTACTTCCTTAAGGGGCTGGACAGACTGTACCCCAGCCTGGGACCTTCACCCAACCTGTCTCCCAAAGGTGGTGTCGCATTTCCACAATAACCAGGACATCTTTCTTCCCATCTTCTACCCAAAGCTGCATGTAGATAGCCAGAAACAGAGGCTATATTTGCTAGACGTCAGGTGAGCATTGGCCTTCTACATAGAAAGGACTAAATCATTTCAGAAAACTTGTCATTGAACTCCAGTCCCACCTCCTACATCTGCTTGGGAGCCACTATATTGGAATGGACATGAGCAAGCACTAGAAGAAGAAAAAACTGTTTCTAACCTTCCATAACTTTTGTTCTTTGAAATGTGTTGCTCATATCCATTCCAAAACTGACCTTCCTACACCTCTGTCTGAGTTGGCCAGCAAGAAGGAACTCAGGGTGGCGGGGCAGAAGGTCCCTATATATCAGCGCTATGAGGGCGCAATTCCAGGGGCACCAGAGCTGATCCGACAGATACCACTGAGGGAAAACCTTTCTGGTGGCAGTGCCCACAGCATGTGCACACCCATATTTATATTGACATGAGTTACACGTCTCAAAGAACAACAGTTACAGAAAATTAGTAACCGTTTTTATTAATTGTAGAGCTGAAAAAGCTATCAAGGAATTTTAATGATGCAACTAAACAAAAAACATCTGTCATGTTCTGTTAATTATGTTCAGAATAAGGTAGAAAAGGGTTTTGACCTTTACTGGCCTTCTGGATTTTTAAAGTAATTTTTTCAATTTCTTCATGTTTTCTTGAATAAAAACTGATGTGATAATTGGTGTTTACTGCTGTTCGTACAGCTACGTCATCTTCAGCTGTCATGTTATCCAATTTCATGTGTTAAAACAGTCAGCTCTGAACCAGTATTTAAATAGAAATTCTCTAGGAATATGTCTGCACTAGGAAAAAAGTATGGTTGTTACAATGAAATAGTGAATACATGATAGCTCACATTCTAAAAATCCTAGCACAGAGCAGGCAAGTTATACTTTTATTTTTATTAGCTGGTCAAAATGAATCTTAAAGGGGAGTTTAGGTAAAATTATAACTTGTCCTGTCTATACTAAGATTTATGTGTTAATTATCATATATTAGCTATCATGTTGTAAAAACATACCTTTTTCCTAGTGTAGGCCTTTTTCCTAAGGCAGTTACTCTAAACTTTTTCTTGCCATGATTCCCAAATTAATCAACATTTTTTCCTCCTGGCACCCCACATCTGAGTCCCTTGTTTCAGTTCAAGTGGAAATTCAAAAGTTTCCTGAACAGATTGGCACTACCCTGTTTTTGTGACTACTTGATGTGGTCAGACTTATCTTTGGACTCACCTGCCTGCTAACAGGGAATGGAAGGTTCCACTGACTTCTTCCCACCCCCATTTCCATTGCACTCACTCTCCTGGTATGAGAAGTGACTGCTAAAAGGGGTGTTTTCCACTCTTTAGGGTACTGCAGTTGTTCCAATGACACTCCCCCTCCCCCTCATGCAAAGAGCATTCATAAGTACTTAGGCAATATGTATTCCTTTCCATTGTCAGATATGTAAGTATCAAGCAGAGAAATTAGTGATCTGTCCTGCCTGCATTGAGTCCTTAATTGTCCAGTGTACTGGGGGCAACAAAGCATCTTTGAGTTTTACGCCACAACTGGATTATTATTATTGTTTATATAATACTAATTATTATTATTATACAGGAAAATATGGTCAGTGATAGTAGATTATGTTCTCTCTAAATCAAGACTGAAGCAGTGCTACTTCATAATTATGGGGCACTGGCATTGTCTTTCAAGTAACAAGCAAAACTGAAATTCTGATGTCTGCCCTCATTGATGCTGTTCAAGACTGTGTTGTTTTTAATCCACGCAAATTCCAACACAAGGAATTACATTTTCTTCTTCGAGTAGTGTCCCTATCGGTGCTTCACTGCAGGTGTACTAGTGTCCCTGCACTGCTGATTGGAGACCTTCAGTAGCAGTGTCTGTTAGGCCTGCACATGTGCTCTCTTTCCTCGTGCCTTGCCACAAGGCTAGAGACGGAGCTATTCAAAAACTGTTATAACCTTACTTTCATTTTACATTTCTATAGCTAGTGAATCTCCAAGTACTTAGTTATAAGTGTAGGTTTTTTCTCTCCTTATTTGAAGTATTATGAAGTTAAAATTTTCTTCCTTAAAAAAAATAAATAAAAGACTTTATTTCCCCCCCTGCTATTTTCTTGTTGGGGATCCTTCCCGCAACTGAGTATGCCTGGTTCTCCGGGCTTCAAGAAGTACGTCTCCTGCAAAGAGACTATCCCTGTTGCAGACAATCACTCCTCACTCAGTGCATACACTGACTCGAGGAAGGCCACATTCCACAGAAGTGTAGTCTCTGCTAGATTCCTTCCTAGTGTGGGCCCAATCCTTTCCCCGGGTGCAGTCCTGGTTAGTTCCAGCTCAGGTGGTAACTAGGGGATTTATCATGACTGACCGCTCCCTTTGTTCTGTTCCACCCCTACTTCTAACCCTTTTATAGCTTTGGCACAAGGCAGGAATCTTATCTCTCTGGGTCCCCACCCCTCCTTCTCAATGAAAAAGGTTTAAGATGGATTCCACTATCATGTGACATAGTCACATATCACTGTAAGACTTCATTCTTCCAGGGCTGACCTGCACATATCCAGAGAGTTTGCAAGTAAACAGAGCCATTTACAACCAATTGTCTGTCAATGGGAGCCATCAAGGTTCTAAACCACCATTATTAGCCCACACTTTGCATAGTTAAAATAGCACTTCAGAGAATCGTAGAATCATAGAATATCAGGTTTGGAAGGGACCTCAGGAGGTCATCTAGTCCAACCCCCTGCTCCAAGAGTTATACTTCATATTTCTAGCTTCAGATACAAGAATGATACATACATACAAGTAGGATGTACACACTCAGTAGATTATAAGCTTTGTAAAGAGACCTTTTGCATAACACATATTCCAGTTGCATCATATTTATGTTCATAAGCATATTTCCATAAAACACATGTAGTGCAATGTCACAGAAATGAATATCAGATGGAACTTCCACACTCTAATAGTGGACATGGGTCCAATGGGTGTAACATTGGGTTTGGGGGAGTGTGCTTGAGCTTGCAGTAATTCATAGTTACTAAAGGGAAAAGCCTGGGAATGGGCTGGAAAGAAAGTAATTTAACTTTGAGAAATATGCACCCAGGCCTGGTTCTCAGTACGAGATATAGACCAGGGATCGGCAACCTTTCAGAAGTGCTGTGCTGAGCCTTCATTTATTCACTCTAATTTAAGGTTTCACGTGCCAGTCATACATTTTAATGTTTTTAGAAGGTCTCTTACTATAAGTCTATAATATATAACTAAACTATTGTTGTATATGAAGTAAATAAGGTTTTTTAAATGTTTAAGAAACTTCATTTAAAATTAAATTAAAATGCAGAGCCCCCCCGGACCGGTGGTCAGGACCCAGGCAGTGCAAGTGCCACTGAAAATTAGCTCGCATGCTGCAGGTTGCCTACCCCTGATATAGACTATGAATGCTTATGGCAGAGATGAAGTCATAATGTGTTTGGGATGTGAAAAATAGAGGTTTAAGTCCCTTAAATCTAATAAGATTCTAGACCCAATGAAAATTAAGAAAGCACAAAGTCTGTGTTCTTTGTTTCTCTTAAACATTTCATATCATCAACAACCAGTCAATACTGAATGTCTTATAAATATAATTGGGGTTAAATTTCATAAGTAAAGTAATGACTCAGTAAATTTAATTTCTGTGGTTTTTGTGGTTTTTTTTCCAGTCTGAACCTGAGGGTTTTTCCCATTTTCACTTGTACGTCTGTGCTGCCTTCCTTGTCAGGTGGAGGAAAGAGATACTGGAAGAAAGAGACTTCCAAGTAAGTAAATACATTTTTATTCAACCCTGCAGGTATCTAGGGATATATTTTTTCCCAGCAGGACATTATTTATTAAATTGCTATTTACAGGATTACTCAGGTATGAATTTTACAGAGCAACAACAGTTGCACTAAAATTGACAGTGTTTGACTTTTTGTGTCAGCTCTTGTACCTGAAGTGATTGACTGTAGACAGCAGCAGATAATGGGGTGCAGTATGTGGGGGGATGTACACTTTGAAGAAAGTTTTACTTAAACTGAGACAATCACTGAGGCAAAGATTTCAGGAAACATAATAAGGAAAGTTTTGGAATTTCACAGTGAGATTTTCTGAATAAGTAAGTGGCTGAGGGTAAATTGATATATGTGTTTTATCTTAAAATGTGGTGGTCATGTTGCCTGTTTATTATGATTAACATTTGTATAGCATCAGCGATGTGCATGGCACTTCTACATAGATAATAAAGACTTAGACCCAGGCAGACACAATTCCACATCTTTGAAAACCAGACTGTTTACTCCAGTGCCTAAATATGATATAGGTGACTTATTTTGGGTGTCCACATTTGAAAACTTTAGCCAGTTTTTGTCTGAAAGAGCTTACAATCTAAATTGTGCCTAAAAAAGACAGGAAATGACATTAGGTATGGACCAGAGAAGAGAGAGTACACAGAATACAATTATAGGACTGCTTTGTTAGTACAATTCATGTTACATTAGGTTCTTTTCAGAGATTATTCAAATTGTTAGCACACGAGAATGAGTTATATTGCTGGAATGTTTCTGAAACAAGATGAATAGTCAGGGAATGGGTTGCAAGATGCAGCGATTAGTGAGGACTTTGTAGTTGTTTGCATTGGGATTTACACCAGTGTAGACGAGGAAGAATTTGACTGTTCTTCTTCGAGTGCTTGCTCTTCTCCATTCCAGTTAGGTGTGCGCGCGCCGCGTGCACGTTCGTCGGAGAAACTTTTACCCTAGCAACACTCGATGGGCTAGCAGGTCGCCCCCGGGAGTAGCGCCACTATGGTGCCTGATATATACCCCTGCCGACCCAACCGCTCCTCAGTTCCTTCTTACCGCCCGTGTCGGTCGTTGGAACAGTGGAGCACAGCTTAGCTGACCTCCGCTTCCCTAGCTACTCGTAGTTATTGTGTATTTAGATATATGGTTATAATCCTTTTATATATATATTTATCTATACTTATGCGTTTTTTCTTTGCTAGCATAGTTAGTTTAACCATAGTTAGCGGGGTTC
>NC_133769.1:33860895-33903017 GCF_003597395.2 Chelonoidis abingdonii
CCCACCGCCTACATAAGGCTTGGGAATCACCTAACTGGAATGGATATGAGCAAGCACTCGAAGAAGAAAAGACGGTTACTCACCTTTGTAACTGTTGTTCTTCGAGATGTGTTGCTCATATCCATTCCACACCCACCCTCCTTCCCCACTGTCGGAGTAGCCGGCAAGAAGGAACTGAGGAGCGGTAGGGTCGACAGGGGTATATATATCAGGCACCATAGTGGCGCCACTCCAGGGGGCGACCTGCCGGCCCACCGAGTGTTGCTAAGGTAAAAGTTTCTCTGACGAACGTGCACGCGGCGCGCGCACACCTAACTGGAATGGATATGAGCAACACATTTCGAAGAACAACAGTTGCAAAGGTGAGTAACCGTCTTTTTTTTAGGATTGCCTGTATTTGTAGAACTTAGATTGTTTAGTTCTCACAAAAATAGTAGTTTGATTTTTATGATGATACTTTTCTCTAAATACTACATATGTAATAGCTAGGAAGATGTAAAAGGCTGAAGTATACTGCCCCCTTGCAAGCCATGCCTGGGAGCCCTGCCCATTCTAATGGAGTACTTCCCCAGCTGCTTGGGTCCAAAGACCCCAGTCTCTTGCTGGCTGAACTCTGCTCTGCTAATTAATGTCACACACGCACGAACACTGTACGCTGCCCCCAGAAAACATGTACTAATCAATCAATCAGTGCTGCCTTTCCCCACAAAATGAATTGAGGCAGTTTTAATTAATGTTGGGCTGATTTACTAATCACAATTAAAACACTTAATGCTGCCTCCCCAACAGTAGATTAACTCTGAGTAGCTCCCCATGAATAGCTTTATTCATACTGCCTCCTAACGTGCTACCAGGCTACTTCAATTTATGCTGTTTCCCAAACAATATCTTAATGCTGGACACCTCTCGCTCCCAACTATATGTTAGCACTGGGCCCCATCCCCTCCACTAAATGCATTTATGCTGTTTCCTGCTCCCAGAGCCTATAGCGTTTTCCTCCTCTCCTACACACTCTCAGTAGATAAGACACATATGTAAATAGAAAATATGGGGTGAAGTATTATAGTCTTTTTTTCTTCTGCATGTCTACATTTGATCTTCAAGATAAGATAGTTTTTGTAATTTAGTTTCCATTGATATCATTGAAATCTGTGTAAATACGTAATTCAGAAAAGTTTTAAAACACATATTATTAATGAGACAGATCTGAGTGATTCACCACATATATATGCAGTTATGAACTCTTGGAGATGAATATGATTTAATCTGTCATTTTTGAAGATGATATGAGTTATATGTACAAAATGAGTTAAAAGTCATAGACAAAAACAGTTTCATTTTGGGTCTAATATTGGCATTAACTAGGATTAACTATGAGCATCTAAAACTACTATGTCCTTATGTGACAGAGTGCTAGTTGTAGCACCCTGATCACTGAAGTTGCTGGAACACAGACAAGGCTTCAGGCTTAATTGGAATCAATAAACAACTGGGGATTACAATATTGCTGGCAATTGTGCTGATGAGGTAATTGGCTTAGTAATTGGGAGGATATGTAATTGGGAGGAACAGGAAGTAAGTCTGGGAGTTCAGAGGGTGAGCAAGCTGTCGAAGGCTCCTCCTGCAGTATACCTGTGCTATCTCCTGTCATGTTGGGAAACTGAGGATTAAAGACTGGTTGTGTTTGGGACTGGAAGACCACAAAAATAGGCTAGACAGTGCTGCTCACTGCGTAGCTGAAGAAACACCCTGTGACACCTTGCCTACGCTATACGTTTTCATCGTGTTAATTAACATGTGAAAACACTAATGTTAATGAAAAAGGATTAGATATTTAGTATGGATTATGAGAATATCCACAGTTACAAGGGCAATATGCTGGTAATGTGCTGTCCATTCCACTTAACTTTTTTTCCTTGAAACTTTTGAGGAAGTGTTTGGTACTGGCTATTGTCAGAGATGTTGCCAGAGGCAACACTGGTCTAGTCTATTTTGGAAATGCCTATGTTTCTAATTTTTTTTTTTTAATCAGGGAAAGGATATTCATAATGTATTGATAAGTCTACTCAATAAAGAATGAATAACTAATATTTCTAAACTGGTCTGAAATAATCAAATGGAAAGTCTCCGTAGTACCTATGTGGAGTAAAATTGTGTAATGGTTTGGTCCCTATTTTATCACCTATCACAGTTTCTAGAATTGATTGGATTTTTTTTAACTTCTTTCTAAGAAACTATTCAGAACAGAATATTTCAGACATGCTATTAAAAACCTTGCCCGGAAACAGAAAAGGTGTTATAAACGTGCTATAGAGATGTACATTTTTAGTTTTGTTAGTAGCGAGGCTGGGGTAGTTTGAGTTAGAACGGTGGCTCTCAAACTTTTATACCGGTAACCCCTTTCACATAGCAAGACTCTGAGTGTGACACCCCCTCCTTATAAATTTAAAACACTTTTTTATATATATTTAACATCGTTATAAATGCTGGAGGTAAAGCATGGTTTGGGGTGGAGGTTGACAGCTCGTGACCCCCCATGTAATAACCTCACAACTCCCTGAGGGGTCCTGACCCCCAGTTTGAGAACCTCTGAGCTAGAAAGTCCTTTGGGACTTTTCTGAATTGAAACATCCTTAATTTAGTAATTATTTAATGGAAGGCATTGCATGTTTTCTGATATACATTTATATTTTAGTTTTATGTAGGCTTGGAAGTCACAGGGAAGTAGACTTTTAAATAAATTAACTTTTGTTCTTAAACTCAGGAAAAATGGCTTTAGTAAATGATCATATTTTTAGGTGGAGAGGAAATAAAATGGAGATGATATATGTTGAGCCAGGGACAGCAGTTGAAAAGGAGGGTAACTTTAATACCATAATATGTGTTAGATTTCAAAGCTTTTCTTGGAAAATTATTTACTTGGAACTATTACAGTTCATTGTTTATTATGATCAGTTTGATATCTACTTACAAGATATTAGGATGATTTGGAAAAATAAATGAAAGATGAAATACTAGGTTGGGATATTGTTAGATTGGTTCCACATCCTCACAATACTTAGTTAATTCAAGAGCTCAGCGGACATACTCAGCAGGAATATATCTGGCTCAAGATTGCCTTTTGCCTTTCAGTCAGCATTCTTGGCTCTCGGAATAATCAAATTAAATACATTCATTTCAGCTACCAGGACTTTACTGTCAAAAGATCCAAGCTTTGATGCAACATCTGAGTATTTTATGAGAGATATCCATACTCCTGCATTATTAATGTACAAATGAACAGATTCTGCCTGTTTGTGTGTTTCAGTCACCTTAGTGCCCTGCAAATGTTGGGGATGAAATACATTAAACTCGTTTCTTGTAGACACGATGGTAGAAATGGTGCACCAGGTCAGATAAGTTAGTATATGGAAGAAACTGTAAATACTCTGTCACTGATCCCTTTGACAGCACACACTATGTATTAGATGATCTTTCTGAGCAGGTCCGCAGGCCACTGCCCTCTTTTCGTTCATATCACTCCTACTAGATCCACTTCTACCATGACTTCTACAATAAATGAATCAGAGATATTTTTATTGCATTTATTTTAAGAGTTGTTTTTTTGTTCTACCATGCTGTGCTCTAGCCTTTGCTGACTCAGTATGTAATCTCATTGATGTTTCTATTGTCTCTCCTTCCCTTTTATTTTATTACCCTCTTTGTTGCATTACCTGTACTTTCCCATTCAGTATATTCAAAAGATTTTCCCCACAAATACCTTTACAAATCTAGATCCACTGCCTAAAATGGCACTCACTAAGAACTTGTCAGGATTTCAGTCCTGTGGGCTGAGTTTTTGTGCAGTTTAAAATACAGTAATATCTCTCAAAGGATTTAGGTTTTCAAAGCTCTATCTAAAGAGTAGTTACAACAGTTTGTGAAGGGAAATGTTACACATGAGGAACTGGAAGCACGGAGGTTAAATGATTTTGCCCAAGGTCCCATGGGAATGTCTGAGCCAAGATTAGAACTCAGGAACTCATGGCTCTCAGACCTAAGCTCAGTCCTATAGACTACACTGACTCATAAAATAATGCATTGTTTGGTGAGCCGTACGGGGTATCACTTAAAAGTACACTAGACTGATAAGTATATATTTGTTCTTCAAGGTCTGAGTTTATGGTTATATATCCACCTTATTTTAGACATCTCTCTTAGTTTTGTCACCATTGTATTGTCACTGCCAGGAGGCTTTGACCTTAAAGAATAAAAGCAGTGATTTATGCTATACTGAGTATTTTTCAATTGTAGTTTGCTATTTTTCTGATATATTACCACAATTATGAAACTAAAACTATGTTGTATTATCTGCCGCAGTAACTGAATCATACTTAGGATTTTTCCATCTCAGCGAGATATTTTACAAAATAAAGATTTTAAGTACCTGTTACCACTGAATATTGTAACAATCCGAAGTATACAATATAAACTGAGAGCACTGGTTGAATTTTTTATGGTAGCTTGATCAAAAATGAATTGGTAGAAATAATAAGGAGAATTTAATGGTAATTTCTATTGATATTTCCATTCAACTCACTACCCTTATTATTGACTAAAGCCATGAGCCTCAACCTCAAAAGATGTTTAGAGAAGAGCTGCTGAACTCTCCTTCCAATTTTTTAAATAAGTTTTGGTACAGAATTTATGCAAGGTCATTTCCAGCCCAGAATCCAGGTCTCTAACAGGTTAAATCCAAATCTAATTTACTGCACAATATTCCCTTTCAGAGTTTTATACCATTTAGAGAGAGGATAATCACTCTCTTCTCTGAGAGCTGGGAATAGAATCCAGGATGATCACCGATATTCTGCTGTAGACTAGTAAATATCTCCAAAGCCCACTGAGAAAGTTTGTGTCAAGTTCTCCTCCAGTGGCTAGTCTACAAAAGAGCTGGTAATTACTGTCACAGCTCAAACAGTAAGGGTATAAGCTAGGGGTCTGAAGGTCTAGAGTTCAGGCCCTGTTGCTGATGTATGCAGGAAATGGTGTGGTTGTAGGAGAGTTATGAAATGAAAAGACATCTTTAAAATACACGTATTTATTTTTTTTCACTGAAAAACTAATGTGCAACTTATGGCCTGAATCATCATACGCATTGTAGTGAGGCAGGGTAGCCTCCCTCCAGGCTGGAGAGCAAGGGACCACTATGGTCCATTGGTGGGTGGAGCAGAACCCAGCCCGCCCTCCTCACTGGAAGGACCAGGGCGGGACAGGAAGTATAAAGGGAGGGCTCCGCAGCTCAGTTGAGCGGGAGCCAGCAGAGGAGACAGACGCCTCTGCCCTGCTGCCACTCCCAGGAGCTAAATCTACGTTCTGCCACACTCTGCCCCTGGAAGAGACGGACCCAGATGAGGAGTTACCGGGACTACCATCAGCTGTCTACCCAGAGAAGCCCGACAACTGGTGGTTACCCAAGATACCAAACCCTACAGAGGTAGGAAGTAGCCCAGGGGCCAGCTACAGGGCTGACTGCTTCTAGGTTGGCGTGTTGCGGCTGGATCCCCGCCGACCCAGTAGCAGACCTGTCTGCCACTGCTAGGACCCTGGGCTGGGACGCGGTGGAGTAGGGCTGGCCTGCATCCCCCTGCGCTCCCAAACCCTGGGGTGGCAGACTCCTTATGCCAGGAGGCCTGTGCCCCCCTGAATACACCTGTCAACATCCTAAATTGCTTGCTGGGTGCTCAACCCATTTTGGAGCCCTTGAGACTGTGTGGGTGGTCACCCCTACCTGAAGTCCGAGACTGTATGGGTTTGCTGGCTGCCTGAACCCCAAGCTTAGGCTAAAGCCTGCCCCCTGCCCGGCCCCGCCCCGCTGTAAGGGCCAGGGCTTATTGACGATCTGTTTGCTGACTGCCTCATCCCAAAGTCCAGGCTAAAGCCTGCTCCCTTCTCTGCCCCGCCCAAAAGGCTAAGGCTACAGACTGTGTATATTTGCTGGCTGCCTCGACCCAGAGGCATAGGTGATAGCATGCTACTAGTCCAGCCCTGCCCGTGGGCAGGGACCTCAGACTGTTAATTGATGCCAGCCCCAGCTGAGTGGGCTGAGGTCTAAAAACTATGTCGGCGTGCCCCCACCCAAGAGTGGAGACAGGAGCCCAGACTATTGTGTGGTTGCTTTTGTTAGACGGACCCTGCCGGGGCAGCAGGCCCGAAGACTACCACCCCTACAAAGAGGCAGAGTGGCTTCCCTCCCCAATGGGGAGTGAGGGACCACTACACACACATTCAGTCATTCGTCATTCATTTTGCCTGTGTAACCACTGGTAGTGTGTATGCTGTGATCCTCTCTATATCTAGTCCAGTGAAGATGTGTATCTCTGACAGTTGTCGCTTGAGAGGCTGGCCCCTTAGCACATGCTGTAAAGACTAGTGCTTTCAACTCTCAAGATCATTTTTTCAGCCCCACTGTTGGCCGAGATGGTGGCCTTCATGCTTGTGGATTCCCACATTGGCATTGGACCTTAGCAGTGACAAGACACAAGAACTTCCCAAATGCCTGGGTTGTGTGATAGTCAGGTGTACTGATCTGTTGATATAAAACCAAGTGAGGTCACCATAAGGTTTTGTGTTTGAGAGCAAGTTGGAGGAAGATGGGGTACATATTTTTTTTTCAGATCTGTTGGTGTTGGAAGTGAAAACCTTGTGGAGTTTGGAGTGTGTTATCAGTAGTGTTGTAGCCAATATGAAGGTGAAAAATAAAGTACAAGTCTTCCGTCTTATTTCTATTCCTTTAACCTTTGGGAGAATGAAATGTGTACTGCTGCAACCTTAATTGGCACTAAATGTTGTTTTTGTTTGTTACTTAGCTTGTCTGAGCGAGAATAATAGACTTAAACAACTGATCTTTTGGCGTGTTTTGTATCTAATAAGGCACTTGCAAAGAGATTTTTTTCTGCTGTGGTGCAGATGAGGTGGGAATATTGTAATTAGAGGAGACTGACTGGGACTGCTGATTTAAAATGTTAGCATCTAAATAATAATTGGTACTTTGTCTTGTTTCTTAACTAAAGAGAATAAGAGAAGTGGCCCCAAGCATAGGGAAAACAGGATAGAGAAAAGTTGATTCCAGCAGAGAAAACTATACAATGGAGAAATGAAAATGTAATAGATGTTGAAGTAATAGTATTGATTTTATTTCTTAGCTACATAATAAAATTAGTGGCTTGATTCTATGTGAGTTGCTTATGAGCATATAAATATGTTGTGGAAAACTGAACTAAACATGAGAGGCAATGAAAGAAAGTAGAAATTAAAGAATACACAGTAATACTGCGTAATGGGGAATTATTTGCAATTATAGCTATTTGGGGGCGATTATTTGAGAGCTATATAGTCAAGCAAAACTTCTCTCTGATAGATTGTTGTAGGAAAAAAAAACTTTAAAAGACCCACCAGTATTTAGTGCCATTGTAATTTTTTCCTGCAGAAATAATTAATAGAAACAAATTATTTCTCTAGGAACAAAAAACACTTCCATAGAGACAAAGTATTACTACAGTGATGAAAAGAGGTTTTCATTATGTGCAATCTGCTTTTAAAACGAGAGAGAGAGAGAGAGAGAGATGATGATAAATGAACAGGAAATGTTCGGGTTATGTTCAATTATTTTAGAAGTTAGAAAAATTAGAAAGGAAACAGAAATGAGTGTAATCAATCTTAGTCACTTGAGAATTGCTGAATGTACAGCCATGGACTGAATTCTGCAAAGGTATATACATGTGCTTAATTTTACTTGCTGCAATTGGTCCCATTAAATTAACTTCACACAGCAAGTAGTTCCATTTAAGTATACAAGTCTCTGCAGAATCAAGGCCCATTTTCAGAAGAGATGAATCACCCATGCTACTAAATGTGCTAGGTACATGTTGATGTTCTCTTGATTTCAGCGGTGTCATTGAAATATGACAGCACATGCATAGGTGTGTCAGGGTTCAGTTTGGAAATGGTAAACGTCAAGTGTTTGATATTGAATTCGCAAATGTGAATCTGATTTTAACAAAACAGTTTTTTATTTCCTACATTTTCAGAAAATCTGTTTAGCATGTGGTCTTCCGTTTTAGGCTTGCTCTAAGACACACAAAACATATGGGCAATAGTCATTGCATTCATTTAAAATGCACACTTGATACAAACCACTCAAAGGTATTTATTAAGGTCTTTATAAGGTCTGAAATATTGAACTTTTTTTTGAGACTTGAATCCTTATTCTAATTATTTTTCAGTTTTTACAATAAAGTAAACATGGTGTTTACTGTACATTCTACAGGTAAAGTTGTACACTTGAGTCAACTGTTTTTAAAATGTGTTGTCTGGCTATGCTGAAAGAATGACAGGAGACATTAGATATGGGTTTAATCAGGCCACAACTTTATTATTAGACTTCAGGGACTAACCCTGTGTATAAAATGTGTGCAGTGCAGGTGCAAAATTTATGTCCCCCCAGCAGATTCACTGCCAGGACTTTACCAATTCCAGCCAATTTGGGGGTGGGGAGGCCTTCCACAGCTCTCCCCTTCCCCGCCCCTTTTCATCCAGGTCCCTCCAGCAATCTGCTTTCCGGGACCTTACCGACCACCCCCCTCATAGGAGGAGTTAAGGTGGACTATAATGATGGCAGGTGGCTCCCTGTTGTACCAATCATAGGAGTCCCCAACTGTCCCCCACTTGCTCAGTTACCAAGCACCTCTCCTTAATTCATTTTCCAAGCCATTTTTCTGTTTCTTTGTGCTTTAATTTATGGAGTACCTGCACTGAACATCCGCTATACACTTAAATAAAGAGTTGTGACATATGGCCTATCACCCATCATGCTATGCATGAACAGAGCCTACCTGAACCCCACTGCACCTGGCCAATATGGTGGTAAAGGAAAAATTCCTTCCCAGCCCCCTGAGCGGGGCTGCTAGCCTAATGCCCACAGCAGATATACCTAAACACCAGGCATATTTGTGGCCTTATTAGGGAAGGAGGTGGGGTGCTGCCCAGCCTGATCTGAGTAATATGGGGAGGGGCCAGGCCCAGGCTGACTGTTTTAAACCCCTCATTCCGAGGTGGTGAGTCATCCACTGTGCTGACTGCTCTTCCAGCAGTTTTACGTCTCCCTTCCTCCCCCAAGCCAGAAAGCATTGCCTTCTTCTCCCGGCCGGCCAGCCAGCCAAACTCCTCCCTGCTTAAAGTTCAGGCCGGCAATTGTCCTCTACTTTTTCTTCGCAAGGCAAAAAAGAAAAAAAAACTATTTGAGGAATAAGGAATCAAAAACTGACAGTCTGAACTTTAAGGTGAACATTTCTACAAATCGATTTGGCTTGACAAATTCAAGATTTTATTCCTTGCACTCACGTTAAATAAAGTTGTGCAACACTGAACAAATGCTTTCAATAATAAGACTATATCCGATAGTTTGAGGCTATATTATCTTATTCCTACAATTGGTAATTTTGTGCAGATAAAATATCCTGGGCATTATAGTGACTATAAGAAAGTAAATGAAACTCATTTGAGAAAGGACTTAGTTTCTTAACATGGAGAATGATGAAACATTTTATCCTATTAGTAATATGTCATTCCCACCTCCAGTGAGGAGCTCTGTTAAATGCCTTAGCAGATGGAATGATGACTGAAAAGTAAACTGCAGTAAATAGTTATTTTGACATGATATGACAGTCCCTTGCAATTTTTCTTTAATATCCATTTTAATGAGAACAACAATATCAGTTCACGTGGGGTTTTCCGTGAGCCTGACTTTGCCTTGTCCATAGTTATATAATAGATGCTATAATTTAAGCATCTTTTAAAGTTGTATTATATTTAAGGGTACCCTTTCTTAGTGTCTTTGACACGTTACACTTAAGAAAAGCAGTGTCTTACAGATGGATGTGCCATTCATTGTACCGTTCTGAAGTAGTTGGGAAACATTAGTCAAGAATCATGGAAAAATAGTCCTAATGTAAGACTTTTCCTCACTCTGTTCATTGGCTTATGTCCTGAAGCATGACAGCTCAGATCCCTTATTTTTTTTTTCTGTCCAGCATAACGGGGAATGAGCCTGGTAAGCTCTGGGACAATCAGAGGGCATAAGTTGAAAACCTAATGTGGTTACTGCTCTCAAGAAAATCAAAGGCAGTATCAAACTGCTTATTTTAAGAAGCAGCATCACAGGTAAAAGACCTCCTTTGCTTCTCTGATTTGAACAAGTAATTTATCCTCTGGGAAGTAAGTGTTGATGTTTTACCAGAATGCTCAGTGCTAATCCATTTCAGTTCCATTTGCCTTTTCTACTTACTTCGTATTCTTTCTGCCTGGCAGCTCATCTTAATGGACCGGTAGGTCTGAAATTACTAGGGGGTGTAATCATTTGCATTGTCTGCTTAACCTTAACTTCTTAACTGTTTTCTTGTTTGGGAATTTCCTAATGTGTTTTTTTTTTAATGCTCAAATGAGTCCAGGAATACCTGGGGATCAGGTACTCCAGGGAACCTTTCAAGGTATGCAGAGATGGACTTGATTGATTTCTATATATTCCCACCTTCCTATGTATGACTCCTTTTACGTGTGGCTGTCACTCATCACAAATAGTCTCCCTACAACTTTGTGATCATATCCTGGACATCCAGATCTGGGCCCTGATCACTGTGTAAAACACCTATTACAAACTTCCTTATGTGTTTGAAAACAGTTACTTTCTAAATTCCACCCCCCCAAATACAATGTACCTAAACTTAGACTGGCTTCAATCCTGTCCAGCGTAATGAAACCTCTTGAAAGTTGATAGGCCAAGTGTTTTCTGAGTTATGTTAATGATTCAAAAAAATGTTAGGAACATCTTTCAAAAATGTGACTTCACTACATGTTTTAGTCCCCATATTTCCCCAAAGCTTTGTCTGATTTGCCTCAAACTTTCCAAGAAGATTTTACACTAGGCCTAGAACTGGCATGGAAAATTTCAGTGAAGCTATTTTTGGTTTTTGCAAAGTAAGGTCAGAGTGGTGGTAACGATGAGTTTTCAAAACTGGGTTATAAAAATAAATGCCTTAACTATGAGGAGACTAAAATCTCGTTATATGCCTCTTGATACAAGCCAACATGCTACTTTCTTTCCTGCTCTTGATACCAATGGAAGACTGTAAATGACTTTAATTGATTTGCTGCCATTTAACCCGTTTAGCTTCTTTATATTTTTTTATCTAAGTGAATTAATTTGCATGCAGACACATCACATTTCATTTTTCACCTCTCAGGTCGTTAACCCAGTCTCATAGTTATCCTGGGGAAAAAAAGCCACAAAAACATAATCTTTTTATATGTTAGTGTCAAAAGAATTTTCTGTGTTTTCTTAGCAAATCTGTTCTTTATGTAGAAGAAGTTGATGGTGCAAGTATTCTGAAGTGAAAAGGTGTTTTATTTATTTTAAATGTGTTGCGCTCTCTCCTTTAAGAAAAAGCTGATAGTTCTTGCAAAATAAAAAAAATGACATCAGATGAAACTCATGAGTAGGGTATTTAATGGAAAGTGTGCTTGCTCGTAGCCATAACTACCATTTTGAACTCTCATGGGGCATTCACTCCTTTTTTTTTTTTTTTTTTCCCCATGGGCTAACACTGCTGCTGCAAGTGGGCCTTCTTCATTTGAGATGCAGAAGTTGTTGGGCCTTGGTTCATCCATGGGGATGTAACTGTAGTGTTGTATGGTAGGTCAGCATCATCCTCTGGGAAAAATATGGTCTGTGAGCCTTGGATCTAAAAATGTTACCTGCACTATACTTCACAAAGCTTTTTCTATACTTTAGGTGAGTGTCCTGATGGCAGTGGCTGTCAACATCTCACAGGGTAAGGTGGAGTGGACTAGTCAAATCTTCCTCTGCCCCTGGCTTCCTTGGGGCACTGCCCCTCCCCAAGCAGAGCCAAGAGTTTAGGGTCACATGGCCCCAATGTTTTCCTTCTGCTAATCCAAGAGTACTGGGCAGAAGAAAGGGGAAGAGAACTATGACAAGCTCAGACCCTCAGTGATGTCATCTGTCCTACAATATGAGCTATTTTGTTGAATTGGGAGGCTTTTGTGTGTGGGAGTGACTGAAAAGAGGAATAACTGAGTAGAGGCCTCGGTGGGCACTAATGTCATCTTCCCAGCCCCACACTATGGAGATGTCTGAAAATACGTTCCTTAATTGATCTTAATGCCCTCTTCTTGCACCTGATACCTGCATGGAGCCACTCCTGAACTGCAGCAAAGTGACAATCCAACTCAAGGAATGAGTTTGTGAAAGTTCTCTCATCATTTGAGGGAACTGTGAGGATAGTTTTTGTTTGTTTGTTTTCTAAACTAATAATATAGTTACAGAGGGGTGATTGGGTTATGTGAGGTAACATAAGAGTTTTAAGTAGATAGTATGTTTAAATAGACAGCAGTTTTACTTTTTAAAACCATAATTAAAAATGTTTAAATGATTCAGAAACATCAAGCTGTGCAGCATTAGCCTATATAACAATGTGAGATTATTACTTATACGTTCATCTTCCTTGGCCATTTCCCTCTTATTTTTTTGTTACACTCCGTTCTCTAGGTTTGTCTATCAGCTGTAATCTCTTCAGCACAGAGAATATATCTATGCTTAAATAGCACCTAATACAATGGAGTTCAATCCTAATTTACTATACTGTACTAGAAATAATAAAACTTAAAGCAAGCGTTAGCTGGGCCTGTTTGTGTGAAAGTTAATATTTATTATTCATCATTTTAAATCTCCACAGTCCTGTACAACTGTGTTGGACCCAGAAGTGAAAGTGCAGAGAGAGAGGCCATATCCATGATACTTGCTGCCCTACTGGAAGTAGGAATACCAGGAATCTCATAATAGAACCTTATTCTCATGTGATTTGTAGCATAGTTTTGCAGATCTAAGATATCAGGATGAGCTTTTGGGGTTCTTATCCAAATCTTTTTTAAAAAACCAAAAACCAAATACTTTATTTTTCATTAAAGTATCAAACTACTTCTAAACCTTTTGAGATCTGCTCATCAGTAATCATTAGTTGCTTCAGATTCTTCTTGCATGCATAGCATTTTTCTTCCCAGCAGGCAAAAGTGGTGCAATCTGACTTAAGACTGGCATCAGTGCAGCTGAGCATTGAAGTAGTTTCCTATAAATGGGTCTTGACCTTTATTAATGCCAAGTATTCCCATCACCATTTGACTGAATTGAAATGTGATTAATGTTTTTGAATTGCTTATAATGTGTTAGCCTATAGAGGATGGAGATTTACTTGGTCAGTGCCACCTCTGTGAATAGAGTGCAGGGGCAGGATATTTGTTTATATGCATTTTTCACTAGGTATAAAGAACTGTGTAAAATGAAAAAAGAATTGCTTATTATTGGTTAACAGCTTTTCTACATTCTACTTGCTTTAAAATTATGGAGAAACAAGTTAAACAGAATATAGCTCTTATACAGATTTTCTGTTTTTGATGGTAACACGCTGAAATAAACCTATTAATTTATCAATAATAAAAAATCTTGACCAGGTGGAAGAGAGAAAAATCAAGGGGTAAGCAACTCAAAGATTTTAGCATGAAACTTCTCCAACATGTTTGCTTCTGTGTGGGATATTTCAATGCAGAGTTTATAGTGTCACTTGCTAATGCACACCGGTCAGTGAGCAATAAATCCAACTTGATGCAGATATGTTCTCTGGTCTTCTTTAGTCCTTGATCCTTTTGTGACCCAGTCTCGCTCCCTTATTTTCTTCCAAGTATTAAACGATTGCAGTCATTGCCAATCTGATTTTGTCAGCCTTTCTTTATTCCAGTTATGCCTACTGTATTTGGGAAAGGAAAAACTCAAACTTAGAGTTAACTTTGAGTGCCTTCCTTCCTTAATCTACAGATCATGCCTGTGACTTTCTCAGATACTGCCTCAGTAGCCGTACTTTTAACTTGAGATTTCAATATGGATCAAAATATGCAACAAAAGGAATATCAACTTTAAGCTCTTTCCCACTCTTCATATCAGTTATAGTTTCTGCCACAGCATAATGAAATTCACAGAATGTAGCAAAATATTTTTTTTCTATTATTTCTGCAAATTAGCAAGAAACTAAATTGTACTAACATCTTCTGTTGGTGTGTACATTTTTGGTTGACTTTTAATACTGCCAAACAGTCTAAAATACCTACTGATAATCCCTGGCTAAATCAGGAAGTTGTGGCCTCAAGACAACATTCCAACTAACCACCAGTAAAATAGAGTAGGACAGACAGACTGTAATGGACTAGAGAAGTCTTTAGTTGGTGGGGCTACCTGGTAACCAGGGAGAAGATACTTTCAAAACACGTTATGGAGTGTAGCCTGATTTTCCATTAAGAATCAAAAAATAAGGTTGTTATATTCAGTGAAGTTACAGTTGTGATGAAGAGATGAGTCTAAATCCCTGAATGTTCCAACAGCAGAGAAGGATCTTTACTCAGAAAACTATTGAGGACACTGGAACCTAAGCATGACCCAACAGCTCAAGTATCTGGTTCAGGTGCTTTTGTCTGGATTCAGACTTCAAATTTTTAAATTTGCCTGAACAAATCTACAATACTCAAAGGTAGGACTGAACAAAAAATGTAATTTTTGTCCTATGGGAAATTCTACTGTTTTGGTATTTGTTGGTCCTAAACCAGGACAAAAAGTTGAAATATCAAAACTTCGCAGAACTAAATTTTGTTTTGGAAATGTAGTAATGTTTCATTTTGACACTTTTGATCGAAACAACTAATCTGAAACAAAATGTTTTGTTTAGATTTTCCTGAGAACTGATTTTTTTAATTCCCAAAATTGATGTTTTTCTGCAGAAATTTTTGTGGAAAACCCATTTTCCATCAAATATGATTTTGATGGAAAATTTTCAACTAGCTCTACTCAAACTTTCTAATTTCGTTCAATTATTTGTAGATGTGAACCTTATATGGGAATGCATACGTGTGTAGCTCTAACGTTTTATATGTGTATTTATGCTTAGAGGCGTAGAGTACTGATAAGACATTCAAACATATGCACGATAAATTTAAATGTCACCACTACCCCACACATATTTCAGAAGACATATGTAATAGCTTATATATAATACACACACGCGTATGTACGTGTATCCACCAATGCAGGGATCACTTCTAGCATTCCAAACTTCTGAGCAACCTCAAACTGTTGACATATTTCTTTAAATGAGCTTGTGGGACAAATGTTTCCATTCTCTTCTTCTCCACCCTCTACCTGAAGTATGGAATTTCCTCTCAAAAATACAAAGGCGCAGTCCGGCCAATATTAATTCCTGGACCAGTGGCAGGTTTAAGATCTGTATCTCACAATTCATAAGAGAAGAAACTTTGGAAAGGTTGAAATCTTAGCTTTCTAAAGGGGATAAGGCATTTCATTTCAGCTGTTAAAGGTCAAAGATATCAGACTGTGTAACTATGATATGGTTATGGTTAAATTAATTGAGTATATTTACAAGTTTCTTTATTTTATTATAATTTTTTCTCCCTCAGAGGCCAGTAACTTTGGCTAAATATTGTAAGGGAGTCTGATATTATTGCAAGCTTGTCATAAACAGATAGTTAAGGGTTAATGTCTCTTTTACCTGTAAAGGGTTAACAAACAGGGAACCAAACACCTGACCAGGGGACCAATCAGGAGACAAGATACTTTAAAATCTCGGAGGAGGGAAGCCTTTGTTTGTAGTTTTGGGTTTTTGCTTTGTGCTCTCTAGGCTCTGAGGGTGACCACAGGCCTCTACAGGCTCTCTAATCTTCTGTTTCCGGTTTGTAAGTACAAAGGTAGAAAGACAGTATAGTCTTTTTATTTGGTTTTCTTTATGTGCAAACGTGTAGTTTGCTGGAAATATTTTAAATTGTATTTTTTCTGGATAAGGCTGTTTATCCATTTTTCGTTGGTGGGCTGCATCTTTGGCTTCTTGTTCTCTTTTATGGGCTGCCTCTTTGGCTGCTTGTTCTCTTTTGTAGGCTGCCAGTTTGATTTTCTTCCCTTTCTTTCAGCGCCACCTCTCCTTTTCTCTTTTTCCATTTGTCGCCCTGGGTTCTTCTTCTTTGTTGTTTCTCTGCATCCGTTTTGCCCTGGAAGTCATGTTTCAGGTTTCTTGTGTTGGGGTGCCCTTCTGTGGGTTTTATGTGCTGAATACTGCTGGCTCTTGTTGTTCTGCCTGGGTTGCTTAGCAACAGAGTCTTTTTTTCTAATCCTTTCATCAGATAATTGAAAAAACAAAACTTTTAATTTGCATCTGTTCTGCTGGTGTAGTTGACTCACAGGCTGAGTTCTATTGTCTAACAAAGACGCTTTTGTTAAACTTTAATGGCCCTGCCTGAGACAATCTCTATGCACAGCCAGAAAGGAGCATGGAGAAAAAAAAATTCTTCTGGCTGCAGTTTAAAAAAAAAACCCCTTCTCTCTGCTTATAAGCTGCTGGCAGAGAAAGAAGAAAAATCGTAATCTTACTGGCTTTTGGATTCTAATTTATCCACACCGCTGCCAACATTGTCATGTATAATTCCCAAATCTGAACCTTAGCGTCCAAATATGGGTAGCAGCATAATCCTCTAAGCTTAATTACCAGCATAGATCCTGTAGTGCTGCCACCAATCAGGACTTAGGGTCGAGCCCCTGATAAGCTCTGGTCTCCCCCAAACCTTCCTGGGAGACCCCCAAGACCCAGATTCTCTGAGTCTCACAACAAAGAGGAATAAACCATTCCCTTCCCCCTCTGTCGTTTCTCCCACCAATTCCCTGGTGAGTGCAGCTCCCTTCCCTGGAATCTTATACAAGATAACCAAAAGATCAGTTAGATTCTAAAAAAAAAAGGAAACTATTAATTAAAGAAGGAAAAACATAAAAATTGTCTCTGTAATCAAGATGAAATATTACAGGGTCTTTTAGCTTATAAAAAAAATGGATAAACAGCCTTATCCAGAAAAAATACAATTTAAAATATTTCCAGCAAACTACACATTTGCACATAAAGAAAACCAAATAAAAAGACTATACTGTCTTTCTACCTTTGTACTTACAAACCGGAAACAGAAGATTAGAGAGCCTGTAGAGGCCTGTGGTCACCCTCAGAGCCTAGAGAGCACAAAGCAAAAACCCAAACCTCAAACAAAGGCTTCCCTCCACCGAGATTTTAAAGTATCTTGTCTCCTGATTGGTCCCTTGGTCAGGTGTTTGGTTCCCTGTTTGTTAACCCTTTACAGGTAAAAGAGACATTAACCCTTAACTATCTGTTTATGACACGTCTTGGTCAGGTGTTTGGTTCCCTGTTTGTTAACCCTTTACAGGTAAAAGAGACATTAACCCTTAACTATCTGTTTATGACAAAGCTGGTTATGGTATTTTTAATTTTGTTGAATGATTCTTGTTATAGAGATGAAGCATCAGCAATTCATTGAGTGTTTGGTATTCAGCGTTAGCTGAGTTTAGTTTTGACTGGATACATAGATACACATGTTCTCTGGATGAGTATAACTCTCAAGGTGTGTCTACAGTGCCTTGCTGTTTGGACTAAGGGGGACTAAATAGCAGTGCTGTGAAGCCAACATCTGGACCTTTAAGTTTGTGCCCACAGCATTCCCACGGAGGAGTTACAGCACGGCACTTTAGTGCGCACTGCTATTGAGACCCTTAGTCTGAACTGTGGGGCAGTATAGACATGCCCTCAGATTCCAGTACAAATATTCTTATTCACAGATTCATACGTGTGTTCCATGAATATTCTCTAGTATTAGCTTAATAATTGCTGTTTGTCTGAATATTACCCTTCTTCACTTGAATATTTGCATAAAGTGAACATAAAAGAGGAATAAATGCAATTAAAGGGAATCTATTTTAAAGTGTGAACTAATATTCATAGATTTTTTTTTCAAGTTTTTACCTGGCTCTTACGAGTTCATTAAAGAAACAAAAATATATTTTAAGAAAATACAACTTTAAAAAAGCAGAAAATAGCAAGCATTAAAATACTTAGGAAGAAGTAAAAGCTGTGAAGTATTATGGACAGAACATGGATTTGATAGCTGTGTGAAAAATAAATATAACTAAAACGCAGAGCATGTTATGGCAGTTGAAGCTGACAGCATCTCAGACTCTCACTGCTGCTGATTAGAATCTGTATCTTTAGAATACATGTCTTTGGAATATTTGTATTCACTTATGCTTTTGTGTGGTTTTGAAATTATCTGGAAGAGCTTCTGCTACAGTTCCTGGTCAAATTGTATTGATTGTTCTCTGAGAAGTTAAGAACCTCTTGCCCCAAGCTAATGGGAGTACAAAACCCCACACTGGGACAACAAAAAGAGGTTAATGTTCAGGTCTGCAGTTCAACCTTGCAACACCTGCCAGAAATAAACATGGACTTGGTGTCCGATAATTAGGAAGTAAACAGGGAATAAAAGGGAGGAAGTAGACTTCAGATGTTTGGGTGCCTTGGCAAGGGAAAGACCTTCTTTCCATTCCTAGGGGAACTAGATTTGTAAAGCTTGAGAACTGCAGCCAGCCATATACAAAGCCTTCCTGAGGAGTGGCAAACTTGCTTTTCCAGTGAGAGAGACTGCCCAGGTCTCCTTGAGCAAAGGAAAAGCCTAAGGACAAAATTGCTTGCTGTTTGTTTGTTTCTCTGAATCAGTTGATACTATTTGACCTCTGAATGTGTGGAAGATGGGAGTGACTGTGACTCCCTCAGGAAAAGGATCACTTAAGAACAAGTTAACAATTAGACAAATTAGATGTCTTCAAGTCACCAGGGCCTGATAAAATCCATCCTAGAATACGCGGTGAGCTCACTGAGGAGGTACACCTCTACCCTGATATAACGCGGTCCTCGGGAGACAAAAAATCTCACCGCGTTATAAGTGAAACCGCATTATATCAAACTTGCTTTGCCCCCCCATTCCTTGTTCCCTGCCTGCCCCCTCCAGAGACCCTCATCCCTAATCACCCCCAGGATCCCACCCTCTACCCAGCCCCGTGACTGTTCCGACCTCTATCCACCCTTCCCCACCCCCTGACAGGCGCTCACTGGCAGCGGCGGGAAGCGGAGTAGCCCAGCCCCAGTCCGCTTCATTCTGCCAGCTCCCAGCCACGGCACTCCGCTTCCCGCCATCGGTAAGTGCAGAGAGGTTGGGGAAAGCATGCCCCCGCCCACTCACCTGCGGCAGGAAGCGGAATGACTCAGTCCCAGCCTGGTCCACTTTCCTTGCCCCAGCCCCAGCCATGTCACTGGAGGGTGGCTGAGGAGAGGTCCTGCACTCACCTGTGGCGGGAAGTGGAGTGCAATGACTGGGAGCTGGCAGAGTGGAGCAGGCTGGAGTTGGGCTGCTCTGCTTGCTGCCGCCGGTGAGTGCGGTGAGGTTGGGGAAAGGATGCCCCCCTGTACTCACCTGCGGCGGGAAGCGAAGCGAAGCAGCCCTAGCCTGCTCCACTCTGCTGCTTCCCAGCCGCGGCGCTCTGCCTCCCGCCGCAGGTGAGTGCAGGGAGGTTGGGGAAAGGATGCCCCCCATACTCACCTGTGGCGGGAAGTGGAGCGCTGCGGCCGGGAACTGGCGGAGTGGAGTGGGCTGGGGCCGGGCTGCTCCACTTCCGCTGCTGCTGGTGAGTGTGGGGGGGATCCCTTCCCCTGAGCAACATGGCTGGAGCCGGGGTGAGGGAAGCAGAGTGGGCTGCTCCCAGCTCCCCGCTAATTCCCTGGGCCATTCTGGGACTGTGGGGCCCCCAAAAGTGCCCTCCCACAGCTCCTGCCCCTCAGATCCTGGGAGGGGAGCCCCAGACCCTCTGCCCCTTATCAACCCTTCAGCCCCAGCCTGGCCCGACACCCTTAACATGCTGCTCAGAGCAGCGTGTCAGAGCTTTACCATGTTGTATGCGAACCCGCGTTCTATCGGGTCGCTTTATATCGGGGTAGAGGTATATCTGAGACATTAGCGATTATCTTTGAAAAGTCATGGAAGACAGGAGGGATTCCAGAAGACTTGAAAAGGGCAAATATAGTGCCAATATATAAAAAGATAAATGATATAAAAAGATAGATAACTTCTGTACCCAGGAAGATAATGGAGCAAATAATTAAGCAATCAATTTGCAAATATCTGGAATCGCAGTAACTGGGAGCTGTGGGGGGCCCTGCCTGCTAACAGTCAACATCAGCAAAATGTCTCGTGGCCCACAATCAGATTACCCTGATGGGCTGCATGCAGCCAGCGAGCTGCAGGTTGCCCACCACTGATCTAGAAGATGATAATGTGATAAGTAATAGCATGGATTTGTCAAGAACAAATCATGTCAAACCAACCTGATAGCTTTCTTGACAGGGTAACAAGCCTTGTGGATGGCGGGGGAGCGGTAGACTTAGTATATCTTTACTTTAGAAAAGCTTTTGATACTGTCTTGCATGCCCTTCTCATAAACAAACTAGGGAAATGCACCTAGATGAAGCTACTAAAGGTGGGTGTATAACTGGTTGAAAAACCATTCCCAGAGAATAGTTATCAGTGGTTCATACTCATGCTGGAAGGGTGTAAGGAGTGGGGTCCTGCAGGGATCAGTTCTGAGTCCAGTTTTGTTCAGTATCTTCATCAATGATTTAGATAATGGCATAGACAGTACACTTATGAAGTTTGTAGACGACACCAAGCTGGGAAGGTGTGCAAGTGCTTTGGAGGATAGGATTATAATTCAAAATTATCTGGACAAACTGGAGAAATGGTCTGAAGTAAATAGGATGAAACACATTCTGGGATGTATTAGCAGGAGTGTTGTAAGCAAGACATGAGAAGTAATTCTTCCACTCTGCTCTACACTGGCTCAGAGCTATGATCCCTGCTTAACTGATTTAATTTGTGGTTTTGAATAAAGAAATACTTCTTTTTCCCTACTCTGCAGCAGAGGCATGTCCTCTTTTTGTCTCCAGCCACAGCCTATTGAGCTTTTATTGATGGAACACCCACACACTGTCATTGACACAGCTCATGAGAGTAGAGTGGAGAGATTTTACCAGTATAGAAAAACTGCAAATGCCCAGGATGTAATCCATGTTAACTGTTTACCAGCTGTACTGGTTCGAGAGATTGATTATAAAAATCCCTGTAGTTCTGATGAACAGAATGAAGCAACAAAGGCATTTTTATGGGCAGACTGCTCAGAAATCAGAATAATTCCAAAAACAGTAGGAAACCTCTAGAGAGGTGCTAATATAGCTAAATTCAGTTATAATATTTATTTTGGTATCCACCTAAAAGTATTAGATTGGGTTTTATACTAAATTGAGGGGCATATGCAGGCTGTAATTCATTGCTTAGTGCATTGGTTCTCAACCAGGGTATGCAGAGGTCTTCAAGGGGGTACATCCGCTCATCTAGATAGTTGCCTAGTTTTACAACAGGCTACATAAAAAGCACTTGTGAAGTCAGTACAAACAAAAATTTCATACAGACAATAACTTGTTTATACTGCTCTATATACTATACACTGAAATGTAAGTACAATATTTATATTCCAATCAATTTATTTTATAATTATATGGTAAAGATGAGAAAGTCAGCAATTTTTCAGTAATTGTATGCTGTCACTTTTTTGTATTTTTATTTCTGATTTTGTAAGCAAGTAGTTTTTAAGTAAGATGAAACTGGGGGTATGCAGGACAAATGAGACTCCTAAAGGGGTACACTGGTCTGGAAAGGTTGAGCCACTGGGCTAGTGTATTTGTGTGTCATTTGTGATCTACAGCTGTGGTGGATAACCCACAGTCAAATTGTTTGTGCTTGTGACATCGCAGCTTCAGCAACATTTAAGTTCTTGTATTTTTTAAAAAAGTCTAGGCCTTATAGTTACAAACAAAACATTCTGAATGCTAATGTGTGCACTTTTGTCTAGCTGAGTCTGTAGATGGACAGCTTGATCCAGTATCTGTAAGAGAAGCGTGAACAACTCCTGGCTTCTGTGTGATGATAGCTCGCAAGCCTTTGATGACAATTAAAATATCAATATTATTGGTTTTATTGCTCCTCACTTCAGCAGAAATATCCACCTAATTTGATTATCCATTGTGATTTGAAATTATGTTAGTTACCAGTAGAGAAGATCTTCTGCATTCCTGGAGCCTTAACATGTTTCGTGCCCTACAGGAGGGGTTTTGTTTGTTTTGTTTTAACAAATTTGTTGGTAGGGTTGATCAAAATATTTCCATCAAAACTGCTTTTCAATACAAAACTCTTTTGATTAAACATTTTTTTCCCTAAAAGTGTTTGTTTTCCACTGAAAATTTTGACTTTTTTCATTAAAAAAAAAATCTAATACACAAAAATAAAACACAAAAATCCTGAAAATTGGAAAATTTTGGCTGAGAATGAAATTTTCAGCTGAAAAATTATGCAGAAAACCAAAAAGTTTGGTTTGGAAATGCCACCATGGTGCCTCACAGAGTTGTAGACTTGGTGTCTCATGCCCCTTTCTCTTCTGTAGGACTGGCTCTGAATCTGAGCTACCCTCACCCAAGATGTACCACAGCAGCTCAGCAAGTTGGAGAGATCATGGTGCAACATGGGAGATGCAGTCTAGCCAGGGAATCCCACCCATTGAGAACAACAGGGGCAGGAGACACTCAAATTACAACTCCTGTAAAGCATTAAGGCAGCATTTTCTGGATTTTGACCAAAAAGTAGAAATTTTCTGCACGGGGGAGTTTAAGGCTCCGGAATGCCACTCATATTCTCAATAGTTTTACTAGATATCTTAAAAGAGGTGTGTGAATCTAGCACTGACAATATAATTATCATATTACAAAGTTGTGATTTTTTTTACACATAGATTAATATGTCTTTCGTTTCATGCCTTTTGTGCAGGTTTACTATTTCTTCTGACTCCTATCCAGTTGTTTAGAGATGTGTAAGAAACCAAACCAATGTAGAACTTTTAACAGGTTTATTTTTATGTGAAACCACAAGCCAAGGTCTTTCTATCAGCTTTTGTCTTCCTTTTGCAGAGTTCATTAATATGTAGTGTTTAATGATTCCTCAAAACCCATTCAATCTTCAGTGTTTAAAGAGAAAAGAAAACACTCGATTTTAGGTACTCTGTAAAAATGTCCATTGCTCTGTTTTACTGTAGCTAATCCTGATTTTGCTTGCTACACTGCTGCAATGAGTTGTTTGTGACCATTTCCATTTTGCACTTCTTATAACTTACTTAGAAACTTTTGCTCCCAATCTGAAATTTGACAAAGTCTCAGTCAGACAGCAATGTTTTGCATGCAGTTTTGAAATGACCTAGTATAGTTGTTTGATTGCAATGAATTTCTTAAGGTCGGAGAGTGGCAGCTTAAAAAAATGATGCAGTTAGCCTATATCAGGGATCAGCAACCTTTGGCACACAGCATGCTAGGGTAAGCACCCTGGCGGGCCGGGTTGTTTACCTGCCGCATCCACAGGTTCAGCTGATCATGGCTCCCACGGCCGCGATTCACTGCTTCAGGCCAATGGGGGCTGCGGGAAGCTGTGACCAGCACATCCCTCAGCCCATGCTGCTTTCCGCAGCCCCCATTGGCTTGGGATGGCAAACCGCGGCCAGTAGGAGCCACGATCAGCCAAACCTGCAGACACGGCAGGTAAACACACTGGCCCAGCCCACCAGGGTGCTTACCCTGGCGAGCCGCATGCCAAAGGTTGCCAATCCCTGGCCTATATTATAAAGTAAATATTGTTGAAAAGAGAAACAGTGCTATAACCAGAATTAGAATTTTGGAGTTCCTTGCGCTCAGTTCTGTGCTCTGACCTTTAGACCATGGGCTGGGAGTGTGAACCAAGATTTCATACTAAATATTCACACTATTCTGGCTTTTAATGCTTCAGTCTCTTTGGGTTATAGGGAGTGACTGTGCTGCAGGAGCAGGTCCCGAAGCACGAAGGCATCTCATTTCTGAGTTAGTCAGAATGCTTCTGAGAGCACATGCCACCAGATCGGCTACCATTGTACGCTTCATGTGGTTACTCTTCCCGTACCAGTCTTTCCCTGCTCCCACTTTCTGTATCAGTTCTGGTTCACTAGGAGCTGGAGTAGGCCTTGGAGAGTCCAGTGCTGTCACTCCTCACTAAACCTTTTATTTGTTACATCTTCCTTCTTGCATGCCTGCACTAGCCAGCCATATTCCAGCCCTAAAAGCTTAATTTCCATGGATTTGAGGGTTTAAATTTGATAATTATCAGTATTTAAATGTATATTTGTCTAAACATAGCATATTTACAGGATCACCATCTGTCCAAAATAAGAAAACATTTCTTCTGTAAACTTTTGCATTCTAGCTGATTTTATTAACTAGCATATATATGACATTGCTTGGTATTTTATTTAGATTTGTGCTGTATCTTCTAAATGTATGATAGCTACTGTTAATGTTAGTCTGAAATTTCTGACATGTACTGAAATGAGGCATTAGCTGAATAGTAAATTTACATACTACTTGTAAACAACCAGAGGCATATGTCGGGAATGTGTTCAAATAATGTCGTCATTCTCATGAGACCTGTAGTGAACAGAACTTTTTGATTCTACACTTGAGAAGGTGAGAAGTGGCATGTGAAATTTCAGGTGGGCTGATTTCTTTTTGAGGAAGTTTTGGTTGGGAGTTGGAAATCAGGTGTATAATATTTGCGACTGTAACTATGGAGTGGTCACTGATGTTCTTTAATACAATTCTGAACCCATAATTTGCCTCTGCAAACCCTCTAGTAATATGGTGATAGCTGCACGATAGTAAAGACATCATAAAACTTGAAAGTACCTGTTAAATCAGTTTGCCTAGAATAAACCTTCTAAAAGAAAGTAAGGTATCCAGCAGGATAAAGCAAAGTCATTTACACATGTTCACACAATTTTCTTGTTTTAGATCTTCAAAATTTCTTATCAGTCATCTATTTGTAGAAAGATTTATAATTCTTACATTTTGTGTACTTATGCATTAATCATATTGTTATACCAGATTTTGCCATTTTCCCCCCCTCACGTTACCCTTTGTCCGCATGATTTAAAATAGTAGAGTTTACATGTCATCCTTTTACTCTCTTTTTCTACCCAAAGAGTCTACATTGGGCCAAGTGTATTTATACCTTTTAAATTGTGTTTGTGTGTGTGTTTGTACATGCAAATATATACATTACGAGGACTGATTCCTATTCATAGTTTATACAGATGTAAATCCAGAATAACTATCAAAAATTAAATGAATGGCATTACTCTGTATTTATATTGATGAAACTTAGGTCAAGTCCTGGCAGTTGGTCTATTACATCTTTAATCTCAGGAATTTGAAGTTTTGAAGATGATTTTGTTTGTAAAATTTAAGGCTTTATCCTGTAATTGAATCTATGTATGCATGCAGGTGCACCCTCACTGAAATGCGCTGCAGGATTGTGGTGTAAACTAGTTATTACCAGTAATTTGAAGTTTGTTAGCATCTTTTTATATTCTATTTCATGAATTGCTATGGAAAACCAACATCTGGGCTTTGGCTCTACCTTGCATAATGAGTTCAGCAAAGTCACATACTCCTCTCTCTCTAAACAGTAATTTGGATATAGTCTGAAACATGCTGAACACACTCAACTCAAAATGACTTAATTCAGTAGTTCATCGTGCAACAATTGCTCTTCACAACACAGGACCTGGCATTTTATTCTTGGCTGTTGTCATCAACATATAGGACCTAATTAAACTGGAGTTCAGTTACTGACTCCACTGAGGCAGTTTGGGTTCATAATCCCATATTTCCATACCTCACTCAAAGTAGTTTACCTCACAGATGGAAAATAAAAAAAACAGTATCTGAGACAGACAATAGCTGAAGTTAAAATATGACACAATTTTCACATCCTTCCCTGCATGGATTGAGATAGTCAATTGTGTAGAGCTTCCAGAAGCCGAGTAGTGAGAAACACCAGGTAACTCCTGATTTCCAGTCTTTCACTTAGTTGTAAAAGTGCTCTCCATTGCACCAACCTTAACATTTTTTTTAAAGTACATATATATTATATGTTGAACATTTTTTAAATGTTGTAAAATCTGCCTTTTGATTTGAGTGCAAGATGTAAAATTCATTTAATTTGTCTGATCTGTGTTTAACTCATCACAGAGCTAAATAATGAGTTCTTTCATATTCGTAAGCATGTTAATTTCCCTAACTGCTGCTATAATTCTGAAATTTTCATAGATTCAAAAGAAATAGCTATGTGAATGGTTGGCACTGTTAAAAATAAAATATTTATGCATGAAATTGAGAATATATGGTATTAAAATCCAAAAGGAAAAATGACTTTTTGCTGATTTTAATAGCATTAAGCATAGTATAATGTTTGAAACATATGGAAGTGAAAATTAGAGACCAAATTCTGCAGTAAGTCCAGAGTGACTTTATTGACTTCAGTGATTTAGGTCCAGGTCCTTGACTGGTGTAAACTAGTATATCTCCACTGGTTTTAACTTAGCTACAAAAATGTACACAAGTTGAGGATCTGGTCTCTAGTGAATTATTCTGAATTTACACCAGTCAGAGAGCACAATTTGACCCATTAGTTATGCCCTAGATAGTTATGTACAGACATTTCAACATAACCAGTCCTGTATCACATTGTCTCACAATAAAGTGATGTGAGTTCTGCATAATTAATCTTTACAAATTGTTCTTGCACTATCTTTGGTTGTTCAGATGTAATTCAAGGTGTTGACTTGACCTTAACAGCCATAGCCTGTATGGTGCCTAGAGTTCAAATGTATAAAGTTTATTAATTGAAATTGAGCTTGTTGGTTATTTGAGAGATGATCTCTTCCCTCATGCCGTGCTGTTGAATGTGTATCTCTTGAATGAAATTTTATAAATAAATAAGAATACTGTAATAGAAATCCAGGTACTCACTGGAGTTTAAATATATCCCATTTTGAGAGATTAGACCTGTCTTCAGTCCAACCTAAAATCTCTGCCTGTCTCTATGACAAAGCCCTTCCCACTACGGTACTTCCTTTCCTGTTCACAACTGACATCACCACCATCCTGCCTGTCATGCAGGCTCATAAGCTTGATATCATCTTTGACTCAGGCGTCTCTAGGTCCTCACATCCGAACTAGCCAATTCTTTCTGTATAACATCTCCAAGATATGGCCTTTCCTATCCATCTACCCAGCTAAAACTCTTGTCCAGGCTCTCACCATCTTGTCTTGATTACTGCAACGTCCTTTCTTTCTTACCCCAATGCTTGTATTTGCAAGAGGAATGAAAACGTTTTCCTAGTTAAATGCAAAACAGACATTAGACCTGATATCCCCCCTTTGAATTCTGTGGTTGTGGTACAGATATCCCGCTGTCTATGTAAACAGACTGGGCTGGACAGCATGGAATCGTGCATGCTAGTTGCAAGTCTTGGTCCTTCAGACTCCTGGGCAAGTCTGGCTCCTTTGCTACCATAAAGTCTCCTCATATCCCACTACTGTATGTAGCATGTGCCCTTGATATGATATTTAAAGGAGGTGGCCATCCTGCTGCTAGTCTGACCAAACTCTGTCCCCCATTTTCCTTGCTGAAACAGGAAGGGGCCTAACTAATAAATTAATTTAAACATTTGTATAAAAGCTAAAAGTAACTCAGCTGTGAATCTTATATCTGGAAGCAAAACAAAAGACCTATTTTATGGCTTGTTAGTAGCATTTAGTATACCTGATGTATCTCATACCACAACATTTGTATGTGTAGGAGAGGGATAGCTCAGTGGTTTGAGCATTGGCCTGCTAAACCGAGGGTTGTGAGTTCAGTCCTTGAGGGGACCATTTTGGGAATGGGGTTAAAAAACAAAACTGTCTGGGGATTGGTCCTGCTCTGAGCAGGAGGTTGGACTAGATGACCTCCTGAGGTCCCTTCCAATCCTGATATTCTGTGTTTAGCCTTTACTGGAGAATAATATAGTACTAGAATCTTATCAAACCAGCAAAAGCAGTACAGGAGAACATACACTGTACCCTGCTCACTAGTAATTTTTCTGATCTCTGGGGAAAAAATCTGCAGAGATATGTATTTCCCATAAGTCATCACCACGCAAACAGAGAAAGCAGCTCCTTTGTATAAAACAGACTCCATTTATGCTTTCATTATTGTAACAAAACAACGTCAGTCAGAATTTTAAAGCATGCAGTTCCAATAACATTTGAAGGAAAGGATTATTTTATTCCTGGTGAAAAAGGAGAAGAGTAGTGCACTTGTAGCAGTCATATTTTTTCCATGGAAATAGTGAACGAAATTGGCAAGATACGTATTTCTAGACATAAGCAAAGGAAATGTATTGCACATACAATTCTGATTCAGTCAAAACAGAGCAAAAATATTTAACTGTTCCAAGCAGCTAACCTTTCTTTTTCCTAAGTACTTTATAAAAAAAAAAAAAAAAAAAAAAAAAAAAATTTCTTGTTCTTTTATTTCAGGAATCAGCAACCTTTGGCACACGGCTTGCCAGGGTAAGCACCCTGGCGGGTTGGGCCAGTTTGTTTACCTGAACCGTCCGCAGGTTCAGCCGATCACGGCTCCCACTGGCCACAGTTTGCCATCCTAGGCCAATGGGGGCTGCGGGAAGTGGCGCAGGCCGAAGGATGTGCTGGTTGCGGCTTTCTGCAGCCCCCATTGGCCTGGAGCAGTGAACCATGGCCAGTGAGAGCCACGATCAGCCAAACCTGCGGACGCGGCAGGTAAACAACCCGGCCCGGCCTGCCAGGATGCTTACCCTGGTGTGCCATGTGCCAAAGGTTGCCAATCCCTGTTTTATTTAATTCTTGGGGCTGACTAGTAGTTCTCTGGAATGCAGTATCATAGGCTTGTTTGACTGCAGAGGGCTTTCCAGGCTGCATTTATCTTTCTTTGGACTGTTACCTTTGTTCAGTCTCTCCTTCATGTGAACAAAAATTCCCAACAAAACGAACATGAGTGAATTTTTTCTAAAGAAATAGAATCTCCAATACTACTTGGAGACTCCATCAAAGATTTGTATAAACATCTTTTACAGGAATAAATTGCAAAAATGCACCCTAGATTAAGGGATAAGAGACTATGTTGCAGTGGTGACAGCCTAACACAGTGGGATCCTGGTCTATGACTTGGGCTCCTAGGTATTATAGTAATACAAATAATAAATAAGAGGTTGGTCATCCAAATTAGTGTGTCTCTCTGCAGTGTCTTGCTAGTGTTAAAATACACATTTCTCCTTGAGGCTTTAACGAAAGATGTCCAGGCACTTTTCCTTACCAATCTCTTATGAATGCTAGTATATACAATTTATTTTTTCATCTAAATAAATATAAATTATTTGGTTGGAAACTGCGGACCTGAATCCTTCTCTTTTTGCTAAAACTTGTTCAGTGAATAATACTGTGGGAGTAGGAAGAGGTTGGATGTGAGATAATTTTCAAGTAAAATTGCCAAGAGAAAACGAACAGACAATAATCAAAATGAATAATTGGATGGAACAACAATTAAATTGAATTAATTAATTGCTTCTCATTAGACTAGTTCAGAAAAACCTAATCAAAAGATGGATTTATAGCATCTGGTTATTTTTAAAACTGTAGTCAGGGTAGTCCACATAAAAATAAAGATTATTTTTTCTAAACATCAAAGGATGTCCCAGAATAAACAATTGAATTTGACTTTAAAACAAAGAAAACATTTAATTTTAAAATGAGTAAAGAAACCAATAAACAATTAAATTGACAGGGATTATGCAAATCCTTTATATTATGTAAAAGAAAAGTAAATAAAATGCAATATATCAATATTTAAAATCAGCTTCTAATTAGCGATTACATCTTAAAACAAAAGATGAAATCACAACAAAATGTGATTTAACTATGGTAGAACTAGTATCACAGATGGGTAAAATTCAAAAAGCCATAAAATCAACAACCATGTTATTCAATCAATTAATTCCTCAAGGCCCTAAACATATTGGCATATGTCTCCTATTGAGAGAGGCTAATCATTAACAATTCAATGAACCACTTAAGTATAACATCAAATAGCCAAGACAAATTCAATGTAAATAAACTAGTTTACAACACTATAACTTACTTTAATCAAAAATATCTTAATTATGATAAAAGTTGATAAGCTAAATGTGCTGATATACTTGAAAATACCAACTTAAACAAGATTAATAAAACTAGTAATTCTCAATTCTCTCAAGAATATAGGATTCTAGAACAAATCATAGTTCTTAAAGCACATTTAGTCATATGACCACTACAGCTCAAAATTTAGCAGTGTTTACATACATGTTCCATGCTGGTGCAGAGTGTTGGGGTGCAGGAGAGAGTGAGGGGTGTTAGCTCTGGGATGGAGTTTGGTGCAGGAGGGGACTCCAGGCTAGGGCAGGAGATTGGGGTGCAGGGTCTGGGAAGGAGTTTGGATGTAGGAGGGGGTTCTGACCTGGGCAGGGGAGGATGTGCAAGGTGCAGGCTCTGGCCAGGAGGTGCTTACCACAGGCAGCTCCCAGCGGTGGTTTCTGGCCAATGGGAGCTGTGAGGATGGTGCTGGGGGCTGGGGCAGCATGTGGAGCCGTCTCCCCACCACACACTCTTCCAGGGGCACACAGAGACATGCCAGCAGCAGCCGGCCACTTCCGGAACTAGCGTGGAGCCATAGCAGAAAGGCAACCTGCCTGAGTGCCCCGCTGCGCGGCAGGACTTTTAGCAACCCAGAGATCACGAGGGGGTAGCCAGCGAGCCTGGTGGGCGGACAGAAATGTTAGAGGGGCTGGATTCAGCCCACGGGCCGTATTTTGCCCATCCTTGGCCTAGATGAAGTGTGTTACTATGACAACATAGAAAGCAAAGATACAATAATCACATACAGCATAACTGTTACAGTAACGCTGCAGAATGAACAAACTGGTTTTGGGCTTAGTGGGTTAAACAGGCTAAAGTTTGGAGATAGTGAAAGATAGTAATAGATTCTAAGTGAGTATTAGGTGATGTGTAAATTGAAGAAAGGTGAGCAGTTTACAAAATAGGTTAGGTGTGAACAGGTCTTTCTGTCTTTCAGTTACTTTGCATAAAAAGGAAACTGTTTGGATGGTCACAGACAAAGCACATTCATAAAGTATAAACACAAGCAAAATTAATATGCAGGAAAGTAATTAAAGGAGAACAAGGCTCTTAATAATTGGAATAAACAAAGGTAAACCTGTAACAATTTAAAGGGTATGTCTACAGTGCAAAGAAAACTCTGTAGTGCCTGAGGCCAGGTCTACACTACAGACCTACAGCATAGTGGCTTTCAATCTTTCCAGAATAGATACCCTTTTTAGGAGTCTGATTTTTCTTCCATACTCCAAATTTCACCTCTCTTAGAAATTATTTGCTTACAAAATTAGACCTAAAAATACAAGAGTGTCACAGCACACTGTCACTGAAATTCATAACTTTCTCATTTTTACCATACAATTATCAAATAAATTCATTGGAATATAAATATTTTACTTACATTTCAGTGTATAGTACAGGGGTCGGCAACCTCTGGCGGTTCGCCAGTGGGAGCCGTGATTGGCCGAATCTGCCGACGCGGCAGGTAAACAAACTGGCCCGGCCCGCCAGGGTGCTTACTCTGGCGAGCTGCATGCCAGAGGTTGCCAACCCCTGGTATAGTATATAGAGCAGTATTAAACAAGTCAAGTCATTGTCTGTATGAAATTTTAGTTTGTATTGACTTCTCTGGTGTTTTTTATGTAACCTGTTGTAAAACTAGGCCAATATCTAGATGAGCTGATGTACCCTCTGGAAGATCTCTGGGTACCCCCAGGGGTACACATACTGCTCACTGAGAACCACTGCTGTATCGGTATAACTGCATCGCTCAGGGATGTGAAAAATCCACACCACTGAGTGACGTAGCTATACCAACCTAACCCCGGTGTAGAGAGCACTGTCAACGAGAGAGCTTCTTCTGTTGACACAGCTACTGCCTCTTGGGGAGGTGGGTTAACTATGCTGACGGGAGTAGCTCCAGCCCAAGCCTGAAAGTCTACACTGCTATTTTTAACCTTGCTGCCCAAGCCCCACAAGCCCAAGTCAATTGATCCAGTCTCTGAAACCTGGTGCTGTAAGGTTTTCTTTGCAGCGTAAGCATACCCTAAATTATCACGTACAAAAATGGAAACGAAGCTAATTTGCAGTGAAAGATCCAACATGTTATATAACTTTGTAGTTAAAAATGCACAATGCCAAGTCAGTATCAAATAAAAATATTCTGAACTTTATCGACACACACACAGAGTGAAGTGAGATTGTGAAGTTAGAAGATAGTTTTTCTGACTCTCACATGCAATGTATTGTTACAAGGGAGAGACATCTCTCACCAGCAGGTGATTCTCCCTCACAGTGGTAGAGACAGTACAGCTGCAGGATGTTGAGTGTGTCAGATACAAGGTATGAGCAGAACAGTTATTGAACAAAGTTGCTACCATTCAGTAGCACTTAAAGTAATTAAGTTTAGACAAAAGAACAGTTAACCATCAAACAGTGACTTTTCACAAAGATCTAACATAATACAGTACAGCACCAGATTCTTGGAAATACACGGCAAGACAGTTATAAATTTAGTGTTATTTCTTTAAACAACAGAAAAATAGCTTTAGAAGGCTGTCAGATCATCCTTAACATACCAAAAATGCAAATATTATTTCCTCGAATTACAGTGCTCTGTAGGTGGAAAACAGATAATTGAATTTAGGCACAAGTACTTAGTTACACAAGATGTTAGATTTAAATCCTGTAACTCAGTTCAATTATGGATCTTAGAAGACTTCAAATCTTAAGGCTACTTTAATGCTCTTTCTTTCCTGCTCCAATATATCTTTCTTGGTATTTATCTGGTATCAGGATATCTTAATACTATCTACAGAAGTTAAGTTTATTAATTTGGAATTTCAATTCCAGGATTCAGAACCGTGGTCTGGGTATATTGAGCAAGAATCTGAACTCTAAGGGAGTTCAGAATTCTAGAATGGCAGTATTTTAGCTTTCTAAAACCAAATTCTGGCTTTGTTCAAAGCACAAAAATTCCCTAGTCTTAGTAGTAAATACTGACTTTTAAATCTTTGTGTGTTTTAGAGCAAAGTGGGATTCATCTCACCTTTCCTTTAGTTTCCAGGGAGTCTTCTGGTGTGGTGATGATTTTTTCTTGGTATATTTTATTTTCAGGAAAGTCCTTGCTTTTCTAAAGCTGCTTATATATGGGACTTTGGACCTTTAAGGTCCAAAACCCAGGTTCTTGTCTGTAAAGGACTTTTAGTTAAAAGAAACTCTTGGGAGAGAAACGTCACTATACACTGCTTCTGCGAATAGGGGGGCTCATCTTGGATCAGGATTAGGATTCCATGATGTCTGGAATCTCAGGACCTGCAGCGAAGACTGGATCACTCCGATGGAGAATTTAAGTGGAGAATTTAAGTGGAGAGAGAACAATGACCAGGGATTTGATGCAGTTTTTCTTCCATGCAGTTGTAGGGAGGGGCTTGATCTACATATCTGGTGATTTTCCATTGGACCTTTTAAATCTTGGGAAGGTATTTCCTTTTATTGCAAGTGATAATTCATTCACTGGACAATTTATGGCAAGTTTCCTACTCATCCAATAGGTGACATTATATATTTGGCTTTAAAATTTTATTGTTCCCTGGTTGTAAAACTAACATTGGTTGTTACTTTTATTAATTTTACAAATAGGGAATGTTATGAGGGTACTCTTGAAATTACCTTATTCCTTTGCATATTGTTAAGAAGTGCATTAGTGAAGTGAGGTATTGTGGTCCAATAGTTTCTCTTGTACTTTTCTAAAAGCCCTCATGGACATCCTGACAAGCAGACTGGCCAAGTTCCTTCAATAACTTTATTGATAGTAAGCCGCTCCTTCCTACTATGAGGCAAATATTGTTATTATTCTGGAATCAAAAAAGACAAAATTGAATGTTCCTTTTATGGGCTGATCTGAAAGCTTAACTTGGATATTAAGATTTTTGCCTAAATTATTTCTGAGGATTAATCTGATGTTCCCCAAGTTGGTGAAGAGAACAGACTGGTTGTGTTTAAGAGCATTATTAGCTGACACCACCGCAGCGCCTCCTGCTGGTGACTCCAGGAATTCACTCAGTCCAGTGGAGCGCCCTCTTTCGGTGGTGTCCCACCCGTTGTCTTGCCCTTAGTTGGCGTGTCTGGACCCGCTCAGCAGCGTCGTCTTCGAGCCACTGCCCTCCGGCAGTGCCCCTTAGTCCATCCTCACCACCTTCCGGGGAGGGCGGGGATCAAGCAGCTGTGTCTCTACACCCCAGCCAGTGTGGGCCACTGCACCCTCAAAGTCACACCCCTCTTGGCAGGGGGCTGGTGCAGCCCTAGGCGGCCGCTCCCATCGGCCAGGTGTACGGGAAGGGGGGGAACCAGGCCTGCCCACTACTCTGAGTCCCAACCCAGGGACCCTCTAGTGGCAGCCATCCTGCCCTCCTCCTCTCTCTCCCTCTGTCCATGTCCCTGGGCTGCTTTCCCTTTGGCACCTCGCACCAGCTAGGCCCTTCCCCTCAGTGCCGGCAGACACCAGGCTGGAGTTTTCTTCTGCTCCCCCAGGCCTGCCCAGCACTGCACTGCGCTGCGCTGTCCCAGGTGTTAGTCTCCCAGCTCTGGAGACAGTCCGTCCCCTCTCGAAGGCCTGGGACAGACTGACTCTCCTCTCCTTGAGCAACCTTTTATATAGGACTGAGCCTGGCCCTGATTGGCTCCCTGCAATCTGGGCCCTGATTGGCTCCTAAGAAGCCCTTCTCTTATTGGCTGTTCATCGGCGCAGGCCCACTGGCCTGCTGCAGCCTAAATTCTCAGGGAGTGGGGCAGGCACCCCACCACACTGATGAAACCTTTTATATGTAAAATTAGAAATAATGTTAGCAATCACGATATTCTAACTGGACAGTTCTGAACACAAACTGTATGATAGTCTTGTTTGATGGTATCTGAGCCTGCAGTCTTCCATCTTCAATATCATGCTAGAGAATAAGGAGTTTGAAGAAGTCCCTGACTTCAGAGGAATCTATTCAGTCTGAGTGAATGAAGTTAGGCCTAAGGGCTTGTCTGCAGTTGAAATGTGACAGCAGTACTTTTGTAGTGCTGCAGCCGTGCTGCTGTATTACTTCAGTGTCTATGCCGATGGGAGGGGTTCTCCCATTGCCGAAGGTCATCTAGCTCCCTAAGATATGGCAGCTAGATCAACAATAGAAGAATTTTTCTATTGACCTAGCACTGTCTAAACTGGCTTAATTACATCACTCGAGTGTGGATTTTTCACACCCTTGAGTGACGTGGCTGGGTCAGCTTAACTTTTTAGTGTAGACTAAGTCTTAGTTTATGAGATCACAGTTCATTATGACATGTGAGATCAACCAGCATACTGGATGTCTCACAGTTAGGGTTCAGACCTGTGCACAACAGATAGTTCCAGTGTGTGTCTCTAATTTTTTTAATAAATTAGTATAAAGCATATTATAAAAGGCATGAATACTAAATTCTTCATAGAAAAATATAAACATCTGTCATTATATGCATCATGTAGACAGATATAAGCACCCTATTGCAAGTTAAAAACACAGAATTAAACAGCAGCATTAATCTCATCAGTCAATGGACCCAAACCTCCTGGAAAACAAACAAAACTCCACAATAGTCAATCAAAAATCATGGACCAGACTGAAAGCAGGGCCGGGATGCTTTCCACCACTCTGATAATTCAAAGCAGAAGAAAACCTAACCTTTCAGTTAGAGTGGTTGTTGAGTGTTCCATGTGTTTAGATGTCCTAAAGTACCGTACTTCATAAACAAAATCTAGTTTAGTGACAGCTGTTGTTCATGGTCAAAGTTGTTCCTCTGAACACTTCAACTATTTCTTCAAACACTTGGTGGGGAGACGGGAAAAGAACAGTTGTTTTTTTATTTTTTTAGGGGCAATGAACCTTCACATACTGCAAGTAGAGACTACTGCATGTGTGTGTTTAGGGGTGATGGGGCAGCAGATTACAATATATATACTTTTGTAACATTTATTTGAATACCTTCTATTGTCTTTGTTTTAAAAGCTTTCAGAAAAATGTCCTATCCACATCTTAACCCATGGACATTAGAAGAAGGGCACATTACCACAGTCTTATTCTTTACAGTCTAAATCTGCTGAATGATTGAGTCTTAAGATCTATCTAACATCACTGATATTAGGCACAGAAAGCTGAAAATATGTTCACTTCACTCACAGTGAAGACAAGCATTCTTGCCAGTGTTCAGGGTTCTGAAATCCTGTGATAGGAAGGATCCTGAAGGAAAGGAAAGGAAAGAAAAGAAAAAGGAAGAAAGGGGAGATGCAGACTTTTTCTTCTCTGACCAATGGAAAGGTAACATCAGTGGGAGCAGAGAAAGAACATGTGAACTGCCACTGTGCACTTGCAATAAATTGTTATGGCCTCTAAACAAAAAGACAGGCTTTGTTATTTGGATACAAATTATAAAGCCTCCAATTTTTGCTATTATCTAAAATATACAACAGTGCCTGTCAAATCTGTTTTTACTTGAGAGCGATCAGAATAATGAGACTTTATGGTAATAGACTATTCACAATACAGTTGTTGGCAGCAATGATTAACTTAACATTTTAAATTAACCACAGTTGTTTTTTTTTAAAGGGAAAAGTACTAATTTTTCACAATATTTACTAAAGAGATTTCATTTCTGTCTGTTGATACGTATGCTTTACCATAATCTACCTTCTACTGATCAACTTCTGTGGATAGACATTAACTAGCTATGCAATATTTTCAGTTACTTACGAAATATTTCTCTTTGCTACAATAATAATATAAATTGAATTTCTACGGCACTGTTCACCAAGTATAGCAAAAGACTTAAAAACACTAGTTACGCCTCACATCATCTCTGTGTAGTATACAAGTATTGTGCTCATTTTATAGCTAGACCAGAGAGTTTAAACAGTTTTCCCAAAAGTCACACAGTGGGTCAGTGTTAGAGCTGGAATACAGATTCCTGCTCAAACTACTAGATTAAAATGCTGGAAAAATGGTAACCAAAACAAAGGTTGTTGTCTAAACAACTAACAAAATTATCCAAAGCACAGGACTTGGTGGTGATGGGGGACTTTAATTACTCAGACATCTGTTGGGAAAATAACACAGCTGGGCACAGATTAGTCAATAAATTCTTGGAATGTATTGGAAACATTTTTTTTACTTCAGAAGGTGGAGAAATCTACCAGGGGAAGCTCTGGATTTGATTTTGACACATATGGAGGAACTTGTTGAGAATTTGAAAGTAGAAGGCACTTTCTACAGTGAAAGTGATCATGAAATGATAGAGTTCATTATTCTAAGGAATGGTAGGAGGGAAAACTGCAAAATAAAGACAATGGATTTCAAGAAGGCAAACTTTAGCAAACTCAGGGAATTGGTAGATAAGATCCCATGGGAAGCAAGTCTAAGGATAAAAACAATTGAAGATAGTTGGCAGTTTTTCAGAGAGATATTATTAAGGGTACAAGAGCAAACTATCCCACTCCATAGGAAAGATAGGAAGTATGGCAAGAGACCACCCTGGCTTAACCAGGACATCTTCAGTGATCTAAAAATCAAAAAATAGTCCTACAAAAAGTGGAAACTAGGTCAAATTACAAAGGATGAATATAAACAAATAACAAAAATATGTAGGGACAAAATTAGAAAGGCCAAGGCACAAAATGAGATCAAATTAGCTAGAGACGTAAAGGGTAACAAGAAAACATTCTACAAGTACATTAAAAGCAAGAGGGAAGACGAAGGACAGGGTAGGCCCATTACTCAATGAGGAGGGGGAAATAATAACAGAACATTTGAAAATGGCAGATTTGTAATTTCTTTGTTTCGGTTTTCACCAAGAAGGTTGGTGGTGATTGGATGTCTAACATAGTGAATACCAGTGAAAATGAGGTAGGATCAGAAAAAGCTAAAACAGGGAAAGAACAAGTTAAAAATTACTTAGACAATTTAGATGTCTTCAAGTCACCAAGGCCTGATGAAATGCATCCTAGGATACTCAAGGAGCTGACTGAGGAGATATCTGAGCCATTAGTGATTATCTTTGAAAAGTTATGGAAGACAGGAGAGATTCCAGAAGACTGGAAAAAGGCAAATATAATGCCAATCTATAAAAAGGGAAATATGGACAACCTGGGGAATTACAGACCAGTCTATGTCCAGAGTATTGTGTCCAGTTCTTGGCGCCACATTTCAGGAAGGATGAGGACAAATTGGAGAAAGTCCAGAGAAGAGCGACAGAAATGATTCAAGGTCTAGAAAACATGACCCATGAGGGAAGATTGAAAAAATTGTGGTTGTTTAGTCTGGAAAAGAGAAGACTTAGGGGGAACATAACAGTTTTCAAGTATGTAAAATGTTATTACAAGGAGGAGGGGAGAAAAATTATTTTTTTGTAACGTCTGAGGATAGGACAAGCAGCAGTGGGCTTAAATTGCAACAAGGGAAGTTTAAGTTGGACATGAGGAAAAACTTCCTAACTGTCAGGATGATTAAATTTTCAAGAGAATGAGACCGCCTAGCTCCTGCAGCTGTGAACTAACCTGGAGATCTCTCTCTGCAATTTTTTATCACCCCTATTTAAGATTGGATTTCTTCCAAATATAATTAAATCAGATTTTCAAAAGAGGGAGGAAATTCTCAAAACAGGAACTGAATCTAGAGTAAGAACTGATCTTTAGTTATCTTCCTTGTTCATCACTGTCCTTTTAATCAACAGAAAATCTGTCTCCTTAAGTTTTAATTGCAGAAACTTCTAACTGCAAAGATTTAAACCAATAGCTATCTCTCATTTCTTAACTCTTGCTGGAGAAAAAGAATTCCCAGCCATAACAACCAAAAGCCAGTTTGCTTTCAGGGTGAGCTCCCTCAGTTATGAGAAAATTATCCTATTTTCATGGACATTAATTATTAAACCCATGAATGAAGGCACACCCATAAGTTAGCCAAAAACTCAATTTAAGAGTATGAGATAACTCCTGGCCCCACTGATTACAATGGCAAAAGTCCCATTGACTTCAGTGGAGCCAGATGTTCACCCACGACCACTATTAGTCTCCAAGGGATGTGAAATGTAATTTTCCCATGTAGTGAACTCTACTTTTGTCTCCACTTGGCTAATTTAGTTCTTACCTTTGTACTATTAACAGACATTTCTTCAAACCTGCTTTCAACACACTCAAACTTTTCTAAGATGATATACAAATAACAAGAATTTTTGCAGTGGCTTAGTAAAGTACATGCCACTGCAATAAATACTGAATGATGTAGCTCAGAAATACTCCATGACCAAGCTATGTGGTGTCCAAGAAAATAAGTGGTCTGTAAGCAGATATCTTCTTCACTTGTTTATTCTGAAATGCTTATCTTTAAAAGGGTAAAAGATGTTTCCATAGCTCTGAATAACCAGCCTTTTTTTTCTGTTTAAATCTGTGTGCCATTTTAAAAATTATATTTGGACAGTCTTTGTTCTGCGCTTATATCCAACGTTTGGTTAATATTTGAATAGTTTGGTTCTGTGTCAACCAGTGAATATATTATAATGGTTAACAGTTCATGAAAAAGTTTGAATGTGTGCAATGGCAAGTTCAGTTAGGATTTCATGAGCAACTTCTTCACCAATTCATTAACTTCTTACACTTCCCTTCCAGCAGAAGTCTTTCCTAGTAGATTTAAGATAATCGACAGCTAGGCTTGACGGGACTTACATGTGCGGTAGTCAGTAAATCTTCATCTTTACGCCTCCAGTGCTTTTCATAGTTCTTCAAAATGAACAAAGCAAGTATATGGCAAACTTGGTAACAACTTATACTTGTCATATCGATTATGTGTGACATTGATCATTGTTATCAATATTTTCAATGCGGGGAAGCAAAATGTTAATTGTGGTCAAAGTTTAATGGAAACACTTATATGCAAACACTTCTCATGTCTGAGATAAGCTGGAAATTATTAGGTTATATACTGAACTAAATACCTAACTTAGGGTAAAACAGCCTATATTTTAACATTTTACTTTTCATAACCTTTGCTTTGTAACAGATGATAACCAGGAAAGAGTTTGAAAAGCTGGTTTACTTTTCAGGGAGGAAGGAAAGAAAACGGTTTTGCCTACTATCTAATACCTTCTCTTGTTAATTTTTTCTTGTTAAAAATAATCAGATATAATTATGGGGATGCTACTTAATATTCATACCTTTAGTATCTGAGATGGGTATTTAGGTGAGATTTTGTGGTTGGTACTGTTGTTTTCAGTGAATCTTGATATGATTTGGAGAATCTGTGTGAATGCAATGGACTACTGGCATTTGTCAGTGAACATAATTACTTCTCTGTGAATTTGGTAAGTGTGTAAAATATTATGTATAATTTATGATTACTTGTGACTGCTTTATAACACGCATGCATCCGATGAACTGGGTATTCACTCACGAAAGCTCATGCTCCAATACATCCGTTAGTCTATAAGGTGCCACAGGACTCTTTGCTGCTTTTACAGATCCAAACTAACACGGCTACCCCTCTGATGCTTTATAACAGTTATGTTATTCATTTACAGACTACGATACTTATATAACACCTCTCTCTCCCACCCTCTAATCACTGTAGTATTATCAAAGTGCCTCCCACCAACATTAAAGAATTTATTCTAAAAACAACCTGTGAGGTAGGGAAGTTTTCTTACCCACATTTCACAGATAAGAAATTAAGGTGCAGGGAAAGATTAAAAGACGTATTTAATATCACACAGGATGTGTGTTCCAGACCCTGGAATTGAACACTGATGTCCTGAATTCTATCCCTGTACTTTAACCACAAGACCATCCTTCCTATGACTGGTTTTGTCATTTTAATTATTCCTGTAGTTACAGATTTGATGAAGTAAAAATATTTCCAGAGCTGAAAAGGCTGCTTCTGCGGCAAGTTATAATATTTGAGTGAAAATGGGAAAGGGCAAGATGCTTATTTGAAAAGTAACAGTTTATTTTATTAATTAATATTCAGAGTTTTTATCAGAACATATTTTTGAAATTCATGGAATGGATTCGTACTCATTTTAGTGGAGCTTTCTTCCGTCATGAAACTAGTAATTATGGTGGATGTTTGGGTGTCATCTTACATAAGCTTCTTCTTCTTCTTAATAATAATAATAAATTAATATAGTGCTTTTCATCAATACAATAGAACCTCAGAGTTATGAACTGACAGGTCAACCACACACCTCATTTGGAACTGGATGTACGCAATCAGGCAGCAAGCAGAGACAAAAAAAATACAGCATAGTACTGTGTTAAAACATAAACTACTAAGAAAAAAAGGAGAGTTTATAAAAAAAAAATTGACAGGGTAAGAAAACTGTTTCTATGCTTGTTTAAACACAGGATTTTTCTTCTGCATAGTAAAGTTTCAAAGCTGTATTAAGTGAATGTTCAGTTGTAAACAACCATAGAACCAAAGAACAACCATAATGTTTTGTTCAGTGTTACGAACAACCTTCTTTCTTTCCCAGGGTGTTTGTAACTGAGGTTCTACTGTAAATCTCAAAGTGCTTCCTAATCCCTTGTGAGCTAGGGAAGTGTTGTTATCCCTGTTTTTTACAGATGGGGACTTGAGTCATAGAGAGGCTATGTGATTATTCCCAGGATCACACAGGAAGTTTGTGGCAGAGCAGGGAATTGAACTCCAGTCTTTCAAGTTCTAGGCGAGTGCCCTAATCACTACATCATCTTTCCCCTTTATAATTTAAAGGAATCTTTGCATTTCTTTTTGAAACAAAGGAAATTGGGCAAATTGAAGAAATGGTCTGAAGTAAACAGGATGAAGTTTAATAAAGACAAATGCAAAGTGCTCCACTTAGGAAGGAACAATCAGTTTCACACATACAGAATGGGAAGAGACTGTCTAGGAAGGAGTA
>NC_133769.1:33903277-33916463 GCF_003597395.2 Chelonoidis abingdonii
TGTCATAAGGAGGAGGGAGAAAACTTGTTCACTTTAGCCCCTAAGGATAGAACAAGAAGCAATGGCCTTAAACTGCAGCAACAGAGGTTTAGGTTGCACATTAGGAAAAAGTTCTTAACTGTCAGAGTGGTTAAACACTGGAATAAACTGCCTAGGGAGGTTGTGGAATCTCCATCTCTGGAGATATTTAAGAGTAGGTTAGATAAATATCTATCGGGGATGGTCTAGACAGTATTTGGTCCTGCCATGAGGGCAGGGGACTAGACTCGATGACCTCTTGAGGTCCCTTCCAGCCCTAGAATCTATGAATCTATGAAATTACTTGTAAACTAAGTTAATAAGGATCCGCTTCAGGAAACAACTTAAGTGCATGCTTAAATGACCTTCCTGAATGGGGATGTGATTTTGAATTACAGCCAAATTTGCAATATTTTGAGAAGACACACAGTGATCTGTTTTCATAGCATTATAGAAGTTATAAATATCAGAAATTTCTTACAGTATATAGTTCTGCGGTTTTCAAACTGAGGGTCAGGACCCCAAAGTGGGTCGTGACCCCATTTGAATGGGGCTCCAGGACTGATGTTAGACTTGCAGGGGTCCCGAGCTGAATCCAAAGCCTAAGCCTGCACTGGGGCTCAGGCTACTGGCCCCCTGCCTAAGGCTGAAGCCTTTGGACTTCAGCTTTGGCTACCCACGCTTGGGGTGGTGGAGTTAGGACTTCAGCTTTGCCCCCTCCTGGGGCAGCAGGGCTCGAGAGGCCTCAGGGTTTAAGCCTCCCTCCTGTGGTCATGTATTAATTTTTGTTGTCAGAAAGGAGTCATAGTGCAATGAAGTTTGAGAACCCCAATCTAGTTCATTTCCCTGCAAATACAGGAATATTTTCTATAGTTATCTTTCTCCCATTGTAAAACTCAGAAGCTATGGACCTCCAAGCCCTTTCACTGGGAGCTATTTCATACCCACAAATATCTCACTGTGAGGAAAAACTATCATACCTTTCTCAATTTAATCAAAAAAGAACTAGATAAGTTCATGGAAGATAGGCCAAGCAATGGCTATTAGCCAGGATAATTAGGGATGGTGTCCCTAGCCTCTATTTGCCAAAAGTTGGGAATGGGCAACAGGGGATGGAGCACTTGATGATTACCTGTTCTGTTCATTCCCTCTGGGACACCGGGCACTTGCCACTGTCGGAAGACAGGGTACTGGGGTAGATGGAGCTTTGGTCTGACCCAGTGTGGCTGTTCTTATCCCATTACTCCTGAGTTACAATGAAAAAAATCCTCTGCTTCCTTGGCGTTGACCCTTTTTAGAACTGAGCGCAATATTTACACTCGAGTCATATAGAAAAGGGGTCTCCTACTCTATGATATGTAGCTTAAACTTGCATTGACTGTTTTGCAGCCATATCGCACTGTAAAAGGTCATTCTATTATGGTATTACAACACTAGGCAATCTTGTCTACCAGATGTACAAACTGTCCCCAACAGAGATAAATTAAGTGTGTCATGGCAACCTTAACTCAGCTTGTCTTCTTTTGCTTGTTTATGTCTTATACTCAAAGCTGTTTTAAAACTGGGGTTTTTTTCACCCCTGTTTAAATATTGTGCACTTGCCAGCTAAAATAGGCTTCTGGGTCCACAGTGTGAGGCAATGTCATCGCTGTGATAGTTTGGTTTTGCCCGAATTCATCAAACCCCATTCCCGTGAAGTGCTTCCAAAACCTAAAATAATAAAATACTAATTTCTTTGCGTTCTCCGCTTAAACATCCCTTTGCACACAAATGTTTTCTTCTTTAGCCATCCATGCCTTGCCAGTTGTCATTAAAATACTTGGTCATTGACTATTATTTAAAATTAGTTTAATTCTAAGCTGTATTTTAATTTAAATTCAGTAGTACGTGCAGTTACTGTGCATCTTGAAAGACGAGGTTATTAATTTTTACATGATCTAGGGCAGATAAACTTCAGGAAGTATCCTGTTGAAAAATGTAATTACATTTCAGGCTTTATTGAAGTATCTCAATATCATCTGTTTCAACTATCTCACATTTCTTTTTTTACAGACATTAGAGATATCCAAAACAAATCTAGTATGGAAATTAAATTACTTATTACCCTGGAGAGGGTGGACTTTGAATTTCTGTGTTAAATTCATTGGATAGGCATTTTAATAAATATTATTAGCTCTTTGTCCAACAAAAAATGTTCTGTATAGTTTTTCAAGTTTCCATGGTTACATAAGAGATAATTCTAGATCATTTCTAGTTGGTAATGTTTGTATGTTCTATGTCCAGTGTAACAGGCCTAAAACATCTTACTCTAAATGTTATTTTCTGAAAGATACTTATTGTTTGTACACCACTTAGTATACTGGGGACTTTGAATGTCGTTGCAATGTAAAGAATGAATTATAATAAGAATAGGTCTCAAAATTTAGGATTCCCAGAATATAGGTCTCTTAAAAACCAGTAACTTTTGTATTTCATTTCTAACAAATCCAGGAAATTTTGTGCGACAGTAGAAGTTCAGGATCTACTTATTTGTGTACATGGAGAAAGACAAGGTTTTTTGTCTCATTTTTAGAGCTTTTGCTGCTGCCAAATTTTGTTTTCAGAAAGTCTTTGTGGAAAGTCAAGCTTCAGATCAACAAGAAAAAGCAACTTTTAAAGTCTCATTTTAACCTAATGAGGTGGACAGTTTTTCTTTTATATCAGTGAAGAAATAGAACTGTATGCCAATAACTCACATATGAGAAATAACAGGAGACCCAAGAAGAGGTCACTGAAAATAATCTGATGCTTTTCTACCCAAAATTAATTGGATTATATTTAGGAAATAATCAACTATGATAGTGCAAAGTTACTGTTGCATGTCTGAGTTAATTACGACTCAAGATTGTTGAAATAACAGGCTCAATTAGAATTCTTTAATCAAAGATTATTAATCAGCAATTAGGACAGTACTGCTCAGAACACAGAAAGAATAGATACGTTACCACCCTTTGATGTGGTGATGACGATAAAGAGCAGGCTCTATCTCTGTTCTTCACTGTATCTGGAGGGATGTGGCAGAGTCATTCCCCAGCTAAGTTCCCACACCAGTATCATTATATAGGGTTTTCAAACAAAGAAAACCTTTTGCCAGAAGAAATGTGTTCTGATGTTGTTTCAATAATTTTCAGTTTACCTGATTTATATGTGAAGGCATGATTATGTACAGCTGAGAGGGCTAAAAGACAATAGATTTCAGTGGGTCTTTCTTCCCCCATAATTATTCTTTTCTATCTGCTGTAACAGTTATCTCTTATTAGTCTCCTGGGTTGATATATGCTTATGGAAGCATTATATATATTAAGGGAATGGTTTCCCAAACTATCTGGAGTTCTGTGCACATAGAGGCGCTCAGGATTATTATATACAATCTAACATACAGAAATCCTAAATAGGGTCACTTGTCAGTCAAGGACCAGCATTCTGGGCTTTAGATAAAATTCAGCATATTCTTTGTTAATATCCTAAAGATTCTAAAGAATAGTTACTATATAAATGAATCATATATACAGACAATAAAGGATTAAAACGGTTAATCATAAAATCACAGAATTGTAGGACTGGAAGAGACCTTAAGAGGTCATCCAGTTCTGTGGACTCAGGGCAGGACTAAATATTATCTAGCCCATCCCTGACAGATGTTTGTCCAACCTGCTCTTAAAAATCTCCAATAATGCAGATTCCACAACCTCCTTAGGCAATTTATTCCAGTGCTTAACCATCGTAATGTTATTTCTAATGTCCAACCCAAACCACCCTTGCTGCAATTTAAGCCCATTGCTTCTTGTACTATCCTTAGAGACTGAGAACAATTTTTCTCCCTTCTGCTTGTAACCTTTTATGTACGTGAAAACTTGTCCTCTCTGTCTTCACTTCTACAGACTAAACAAATTCAATGTTTTCAATTTTCCCTCATAGGTCATGTTTTCTAGATCTTTAATCATTTTTGTTGCTCTTCTCTGGACTTCCTCCAATTTGTCCACATCTTTCCTGAAATGTGGTGCCCAGAACTGGACACACTATGACACGCAAATTCTTATTATCCAAAGATGGGTTAATGCCAGCAAACCTCTGATCTGGATCCCAGCTTCCCCAAAATTCAGAAATATTTAGATCTAAGACTTTGGTTCAGGTCCATCTCTGTTTTGTAAAATGTAAAAACATTTGAATATCTTTTCATGCAGGTTACTGCATCAAACAGTTACTTGCTTGTTAAACCCAAATCCCCTCAAACCTTCATTTATTCATTGCATCAAATATATCAATGGAAACAACAAAAATTGGGGAGTGGGTGAGGAGAAAAAAGTGATACAGAATAGCAGCAACATGAACGGCAGCTGTGTATATGTCAAGGTTGTGCTGTGTTCTTATTCATTCTTTTGTACTGTTGTCTGATTTTTGGGCTGTTAAAATATATTTGGAATTCCCATGTAGGTTGATTGTTGCGGTGACAATGCTAGAAAGAGGGTTAAGAACCAGGGCACTCTTGGGAGACTGGAAAATTTAAAGACAATAAAGAAAATAGATTTTGTGGAGAGAGAGCTTTCATCTTTTTCTGGAAATTTCATTAGAAATAGTTTCCAGCCACCTAAAAAGAAAAGGTTTATAGAAATTCAGCACAATCTAAGGGAACAATTAACTGACTCTGGTCAGTAAATTACCTGTGATGCTCTCACTGTGATTTTTGCTCTTGCTGAAGATAAATATCAAATGTTAAAATAAGTATGATTTAAAACAAATAAATAAACCAAGGAAAGGTTTGTGTGCCTTGGCAACAGGCTCAAAAAGAAAAAGCTTGACTTTTTAAACCTTTTTCCCTATACTGGAACAGAAGTTGCTGTGATATAACTAGCTAAAGTTAGAGTGATATTGGAATATTTTTAATGTCCATATTAAATTATTGGATGTGAAAATGAGTACATTATGAAAAGAGAAAAAGTAAACTTGTAAGATGAATTTATTTAAGAAGGATGATATGTAAATGATTTTCTGAGTTGGGGGTGCCGTAATTCTGCTGTCTTTCTCTACATTTAACATTATAGCTGTATAAAGCTTATGTGAAACTGCAGGATATTTGGGGAGTAAATATAACAAAAAATACACATCGCGCACACACACGTGTGCATGTGTGTATATATATATATACACACGTGTGTGTGCACGTGTGTGCATATACACACCTGTATATATACACACATAATATAAAATCAGCAGAGAATCCTGTGGCACCTTATAGACTAACAGACGTTTTGGAGCGTGAGCTTTCGTGGGTGAATACCCACTTCGTCAGACGCAGGAGACTTCGCAGACTTCGTCCTGCGTCTGACGAAGTGGGTATTCACCCACGAAAGCTCACGCTCCAAAATGTCTGTTAGTCTATAAGGTGCCACAGGATTCTCTGCTGCTTTTACAGATCCAGACTAACACGGCTACCCCTCTGATACTTGACATAATATAAAATAACACTTTGAGGTTTATTTTTCCAGGGGACAGGGAAAAAAAGCATTTATATTTACCTCCTTCAGTGTGAGGCCTGAACTGTGGGCTCTAGTCTGAAACATAGTTTTTAATACTGAGAGTCGTATACTTTTGATGTGCTTTTTTGTTCAAACATATATCTTTTTACTGGACTCTTTCTTCAGGAATTACAAAACATTTGAAAGGCTCAAGAAGCCAATAGCATTGAACTCTAAAATTCCCATGGCAAAAACATTTTTTTTTCCTAGTGGTTTGTTTTATAATCTCTTTACTTTTTATGATGTAGGAATATTATTCATAGCTCTGGAGACTACTACTTATTATTAGATTTCCAATAGTGCCTACAGTCCCCGCCTGAAATTCGGGGCTGGTTGTGCTAGACAATGTACAAAGTAATAGATGGCTACAATCTGAATAGACAGGACAGACATAAATTCCAGAGATAGAAAGGGACTGTGGTGATCAGCTAGTCTGATGTTCTATATGACACAGGCCATAGAACTTCCCCAAACTAATTCCTAGCGCATAATTTTTAGAAGAACATCCAAGCTTGATTTAAAAATTGTCAGTGATGGAGAATCCACCACGACCCTTGGTAAATTGTTCCAGTGGTTAATTACTCACTGTTAAAATGTATGCTTTATTTCTGGTCTGAATTTGTCTCCCTTCAACTTCCAGACATGTTTTAGACCTTTCTCTGCATCATTGAAAAGCCCATCATTAAATATTCGTTCCCCATGAAGATACTTAATGACTGTAGTCAGTAACCCCTTAACCTTCTCTTTTTTAAGCTAAATAAATTGAGCTCCTTTAGTCTGTCACTATAAGGCATGTTTTCTAATCCTTTAATCATTTTTGTGTCTCTTCTCTGAACCCTCTCCAATACATCACCATCCTTTAATAGTGGGTGCCAAGACTCAACATGATATTCCAGCAGCAGTATTACAATCACTGCTTCCCAGGTTAGAGTCCCCCATCCTGCAAGTGTGGCCTACATTCTTCGTTCCCAGATGTCTACATTTACATCTATCTCAGGTTTCCAAGCGAGCCAAATTTCTGTCAGTGACCTTCCCTCCTCATTATTTACCATACCCCCAATTTTTGTGCCATTTACAAACTTTATCAGTGATTATTTTATTCTTTTCCAAATCACTGATAAAAATGTACTGTGCTAACGGTCCCTCTGGTTACATCAGCTAGATAGGAAGACCCAGTATTGTCTCATTTCAGCTTTGTTGGTCACACTTCACATACATTAGAACTCTAGTATTTGGCTTCTCTGTGACTTGAGCCACAAAGTATACAGCACTAGAAAAAGTCCTTTGCATTCAAGATCCCTCCTACCTTTTCCAAAAGCATCTGTCAGATATAATAGATTTGAACCCAATGGATAATCCTTCAGGAGGACAGATTCAGCTGGCAGTGCTGTTAAAGAGCACTGCTGGGATAAGAGGGAAGAATCCAAAGAGCACCTACAGTCAGAGGTAAAGGAAGCAGCTTATTTACTATTCTGGAATCTTAGCTTTTGGGGGCCTAAGAGAATTTTGACTAAATCAGTCATTCATCCCTAATACAATTTAAAGATAGTTTTAATCCTGTCTTATCAGTAAAAGTTCTGACTCTTATATTTTCAAATCCTCCTCTCTTTTGTCAGTGATTTTGTGGATGGAGTTTTTATAGAAGTCACTATCATGGAGACTGAAGGAAACTCTGAAGTACCTAGGACCAGTCCCCTAGAGGTCTTTGATTTTTAGGAAAGAAACACTGAATAGAACTCCATTTTCCATAGGAAGCTATTGCAGAGAGCAGAGGACTGGGGTGATGTGTTCATAGCAACCTAATTTAGCAAATAGTCTTCTGTATTTGTACCAGCTGGAGTTTTTCAGAAAGTGTTGCTTCAGTAACAAATGCATGGATCACCGTAGTCAAATCTTTCTCCAGTAGGATGGGTGCAGTCTGGCCACCACAAATAAAAAGGACTTTTTTGCCACAGAAGATTCCAGAACAACTTAATTCTGAGGACTCATGACCTCAGTAGAGGGGGATACTGTAGAGTGGCTAAATTCTTCATGACCCTTCCCTCTTCTTTATCAGCATTCCTTCAAACTTGCCTAGGTTCAGCTTTCGCTAAGTATTTTCATACAGTTGCTAATTTTTGGCTAGACATTGCGAGAGGCTGTGATGCTGTTCAGGTTTTACCTTTACAATAAATCTAGTGCTGGGTGTCATCCACATGTTGATGGCACTTCAGCCTAAGTTCTCATTCTCTCCAGGAGGTGGAAGTTATTTGACTAAGATAGAAGGGAGTCCTTACAATTTTTATGTTCACATCCAGACCAAGGTGCTGTAAGAAACCCAAAGTAGAAAGTTTGGTTAGGAGATTTTGGACTAGTATATCACAAGCTTCATGCAGATAGATATTGACGTCTGTGTCTTGTGAACTTATCAGCTTCTCTGAGCAGCCTTGATGGCTGGAGGTTTATAGATTAGTAGGATGCCCAGATTAGTCTGGTCTCTAGTGGATTTACACTGTATTTCATCTTGAAAAGGAATAGAATGTTTGCTGCACCTCTAGATTTGTCTTCTCTCTGTCTCATCGTCTTTGTGGGTGTGTAAAGAAATAACCTTCTCCAGGTTTGGATAAATGTATTTTGGTAGAGAAGATATGAATCCAGCATTTACTTTATTAATTTAAGAGACAATTTTCAAAAGCACAAATGGTTTTAAGTGTTTAGCTGCCATTAACTTTTAATGGGAATTAGGTGCCTAAGTGCCATTTGTGCATTTGAAAATCTCACTCTTCGCTATTAATTTTTAAAAAATTGTATTAGCTTTGTCTTTGGTCTCAAATTAAATGGACGCTCAAAGGATTTTGTTTTCAGTGAGCTTTTACTGCATTTGAGCCAAAGGAAAACATTCTGTTCAGGCAGAATATTTATGGTTATTCTGTAAACCTATACTGAACATATGTATACTCTTGCCAAGAATTGATTGGATGTATTTTATTGATTTGTTTTAAATGCTGCCATTACTATTCACTTCATGCAGTAACTAATTAGATAATCACCATAACATAGCAACCTAAGAAATATATCACTTGCATGCTACTCCGTTTTTCTCTGAATAACTGCAGATATAGCATCTTTAGGGTCAAAGTTTATTCAGGAAGAAAATACAAAGGACTGCGAAGGACAGAGCTTGTGCTGTATAATGTGTTTTTAAGGACTTTAGAGGTCACCCAGTAATAGTAACTTACTAAGAAATCTTTTCTAAGATTCACTTTACTGTACTAATTCTGTGATCCTAATATTGTAATGCTGTAAATCTTAACTTTAATACCTAGAATCGTAGGACTGGAAGGGACCTCGAGAGATCATCAAGTCCAGTCCCCTGCACTCAAGGCAGGACTAAGTATTAGACCATCCCTGACCGTTGTTTATCTAACCTGGTCTTTAAAATCTCCAATGATGAAGATTCCTCAATCTGCCTAGGAAATACTTAACCACCCTGACAGTTAGGTAGTTTTTCCTAATGTCCAACCTAAATCACCCTTGCTGCAAATTAAGCCCATTGCTTCTTGTCCTATCCTCAGAGGTTAAGGAGAAGAATTTTTCTCCCTCCTCCTCATAACAACCTTTTACGTACTTAAAAACTGTTATGTCCCCACTCAGTCTTCTCTTCTTCAGACCTAGAACAAACCCATTTTTTTTCAATCTTCACTTCTAGATCATGTTTTCTAGACCTTTAACAATTATTCTTGCTCTTCTCTGGACTTTCTCCAATTTGTCCACATCCATCTGAAATGTGGCACCCACAACTGGACACAGTACTCCAGTTGAGGCCTAATCAGCATGGGAATAGTGGAAGAATTACTTCTCGTGTCTTGCTTACAATGCTCCTGCTAATACATACCAGAATGATGTTTGCTTTTATTGCAACCATGTTACATTGTTGACTCATATTTAACTTGTGATCCTCTGTGACTCTCAGATCCCTTTCTACAGTACTCCTTGCTAGGCAGTCATTTCCCATTTTGTATGGGTGCAAATGATTGTTCCTTCCTAAGTGGAGTACTTTGCATTTGTCCTTATGGAATTTCATTCTGTTTTCTTCAAACCATTTCTCCAGTTTGTCTAGATCAGTCTGAATTTTAATCCTAACCTCCAAACCACTTGCACCCCTTCCCATCTTGGTATCGTCTGCAAACTTTATAAGTGTACTCTATGCCATTATCTCAATCTTTGATGAAGGTATTGAACAGAACCGGACCCAGACTTATCCCTGCGGGACCACACTCAATGTACCCTTCCAGCATGACTGTGAATCACTGATAACTACTTTCTGAGAATGGTTTTCCAATCAGTTAGGCACCCATCTTATAGTAGTTCCATCTAGGTTGTATTTCCCCAAGACATAATGCGATACATAATGTAGTGTTTAGAAGTTTGATAAAATGCAGATTCTTGTACGCTCTTTGAAACTTGTATATTTTGAATGTGATTAGGTCAACTCCATTAGCCTTGCAGTGTCATGGGTCAGCTTTTGCTACTTGCCCCTGAAATCCTTTCTCAGTTTTATAAATGAAAAGTGCATAATGAAATTTGTGCTAATTGAAGTGTTTTTGTCTGTTGTCTTCATTAATTATTTTATTTTAATTGCAACATGTTTAATGTGGTATAGTGTCCTTTACTTGATTATATTTGTTCAAGGTTGTCATTTTCGAGTTTGAATGATCTGACACAGAACAAAAAGCCCCAGATGTAGCAGCAATAAGTGAATAACAAATGCAGCTGTTAGGGGACAGGGCACAAACTGACCTTGATTGAATGGAGTTTAATCATTTTAGTTTTAAAGGAAATGTCATTGTTAACAATATTTTAGTGACTTGAGTTCTCAGTTGCTTGGATTCTGATGAGTTCATAAGAGATGCAGGCATAAGGTTATTAAAGATCAACTGCTACATTTTGCTGAAGTGAACACTGATATATTGTTCTTTTACAAAGCATATTTGTTTTCTGAATCTGTTTCTAGAAAGAGGGAACCATTTCTGGTGATTAGCAATGCTGTGTTCTGTAACATCAAATAATTCATTTATACCAGCCAGTACATGAGTATCACCCAATGAACCTGTCAAAAAGCTAAATACTATGATATTTTTATTACATTATCACTCTTGATTAATTTCTTTCTGTTAAATACTCATCTGTGATTCTGTCTCGGCACCTAGCTACATTAATATCTCTTTATTATCTTTATTGGATGGCATCTCTGTCACTTCAAGGATTACAAGCAGTGATGAAGACTGAGTTGAAGCCAAGCAGTTTCTAAAATAATTATTTGCTTTTACGATATGCAGCAGTGGACATAGTTGGCAATAAAGATTACAAGCCAGCTACTCATTTTGCCATCAGCTGCTTTAGATCAAACACTTTATCTGTTGAATGTTCTAATTACACATGTGCTGCTAGTTAAACTGTAAAACCAAAAATATAGATCTCTCATCAGCTCTGTATTATATACTAAATGGCAAAAAAAAAAAAAAAAAAAAATCACCTTTCATTAACAAGAGTTAAAATGCTGATGATAGCTCACTCCTTTCCAGAAGTAAAGTTCTGCCATATATATGTCCAAGTTAGCGTAAATGCCCACACAAACTCCAACTCTGCCCGACTGGAGCTGGCAATAGCCACGCGAATTACCTGTATGCACTCGACCAGCGCAATTCGCTGTGTTAAAGCAGTAGCTGTATTAAACATGGAGGAGTAGCTGGAACAGCTTGAAAGGTGTGAGTGTGATATGAGGAAGACTGGGTCTGAGCTCCCAAAAGAAAGAGGCGTACTACAACACTCGGAAGGCTTTATTGCTTTGAAACGTCTTGCCCCGAAATTTCTATGGATCACTAACAAATCCTGCATTCTCATTGAGGTAGAACCTAAATTTTCAATGCAATCTGCAAGTAACCGTGTTGACTTTATGCACTTATAAAGTAGTCATGTCTTGTAAATCACAGAGAACGCAAATCGTCTTAGCTACACGTACTACTCTGTAGCCAGACCCTGCTATAATATAACAATGCTCTCTTAATTTCGGTAGCCCTACGGTGAAGAAGAATTCCTGCAGACACGTGCTGTTTACTAACAGCGGAAGGCACATGTATACATCTGCTTGTCTGACTTTCAGATACCTCCCTCACATGCACAAGACAACAGCTCCTTGGTGCTTAGAGAATTGTAAAATACTACTACACCGCAGCTAGCATGTATAGAAGTGCTACCAGTTTTGTAGTAGTCTAACGGCAGAACACTGAGCAGCGAGGCTGGTGTATAAACGAACCCTGTTCACAGACATCAGCCAGATACCATCTATGCATGCTGGTGTAACAAACAGATACTGTGAAAATACATGCAGTGCTACAAATTGCAAATCAACTGTTTTACAGAAGCCGATAGGATTAAATGATTTGGGAATAAAAATAGTATTTTTATGATGTTGAGACCACACATTGAAAGAACATAAAAGGAGGAGAATAACAATCAAACTAATGGAGTAGGAAGGTATCCCGATGGCCGAGACTTCCTTTGAAACAGACATCATGATAAGTGAGCAAGTAATATATTTAACAGAAAGGTTTGTACAGCATGTGGATAAAAAATGTCGTTTGGAGCCACTGAGAGATTATCTGTTTAAATAGTCGCTTTTGAATGTGTGTTAAAAAGAAAAATAATACTATAGTCCTATTCTGACAAAGTGTATAACCATCGAGATTTCACTGAAAGCAGAGTTGTTAAGTATAGTTCAGACATACAGTTCTAGTTATACTAACTGTATTTTAGATAATATAATACAGTTATCAACATTACCTTGTCTAAGTAAAAAGAATTAGTTGAAAAATATGTTAGATTTATTGCATGTGCAGTTTGTGTAAAGCTGCCAAGGTTATTGTATAGCAAGTCTATTTGGAAATGCACACAGAAAGAAAGAACATTTTTGTTCATATCATCCATACAAGTGTTCCCTCGATAATTCCTCTACGGTTGTAGGTTGGCATATAAAGTGAAACTTCATTTTTGATTCAAGCTGAGCTGTTAGACGCTCTTGAAATTCTTAGAGCCTTATTCTTTTACTAGATGTTACAGTCATACTAGTTAAAGTAGTGAAGTACGTGCGAGACCGTATACTCCTTGAATAATTTACATTAAACAGTGCTGCATCAATGGAGGCAGCCACTAGCTGCCTTGCAAATCTCTGCTATAATTCTATGTTGATACATTCTCCCCTAGACTCTGATTAGCCACCCGTAAGCACACGTTGTAATCCAATCATGTGAAGAATGTCTCACAGAGTCTATGACAGTATAGCCAATGTGAAAATTAGTCAAAATGGGGGTTTTTTTTGGGCCTTTAAGGGTTTTAAGGGGCATTGTTTGCTTACTACTTGCTGAACGGAGCTACTTTGCCTCTCCTCTTCTACTTATTTTCCCAGCACTCTTTTCACTCTTCACACTTTCACTCCTTCCAAGCAGCTTACCATCAAAAAAGCTTCCAAGTTAAACTGAGCACAGCTCCTTCTTGTCTTTCAAAAATCTGAAAACTCCCTTGGTTTTCAGATGTTCTCCCAGCTATACAAGGAACAAGCACTGACTGTATGCACA
>NC_133769.1:33916488-33953098 GCF_003597395.2 Chelonoidis abingdonii
TAGGGCTTGTCTTCACTATGGGATAAGTCGACCTATATTACTTTACTCCAGCTACCCTCCAGTGTCCCGATATTTAATGTCTCTCATCTGGTCACCCTAGAAACCGGACTTCTGGCCACCCTATCCCATACATGCCATCCCTTTGTTAAAGTCCAACATATCTCAATCTGTGCCCCAAACCTTCCCTTTTCCTCTCCCTCTTTGAGAAATGCAAATGTAGAACTTCATAATGTGATAATTCTTTTCCTTCTGACATGTTTTACGGATTTAAACAGTTAATGATGTTTATAGTAAAGTACTAACATTGGCCTCTGAATCAGCAACCTTTTTGAATGAGACAGTTCACAATACACATCTATCATTTTAAACTCTCTGCAAATTCAGCTGGATATCTCTGCATCAGTCACAGGCTACATCCTGTATATAGCCACTCACTTCACGTTTTGAAGGTTTTCTTCACAACCATAACAGTAAGAGAATAACTTACTTTTTTTTAATGAAAACTGACACTTTGAAGTACAATTAAGATGTTTGTTCATATCTCCCTTACAAACACTGTATTACATTCATGTAAATTAACTTTATGTAAAAATAAAAATCAGTTCCATTATATATTAATTTGTAACCTTATCCTAGTGCTAAAATAGAGAATATGTTATGTTAAAAATAGATTAGAAAAAAGAACAGTTATGCCTTAGGACATCTATAAAAATACTACATTAAGACTTTTGCCTCTTGTCAAGAGGGTGCAATTATAACAGGGAATGATTAACTATCTCTCTCTGCTGCTCAGATTCCTGACAGTTATTCTGAAGTCTTTTGAATACAGCTGCTAGATAAAATTGCTGAAGAGGTACCCCATAAGAAGCGCTTAGGGTGACCAGACAGCAAGTGTGAAAAACCAGGACAGAGGGTGGGGAGTAATAGGAACCTATATAAGAAAAAGCCCCACATATCAGGACTGTCCCTATAAAATCGGGACATCTGGTCACCATAGAAGCGCTAAAAAGATCTATAACACAGTTCTCCAAGACGTAAAGACTCCAACCATATATAACCTCTTTGGATCAAAAAAAGGGTCTCTCTGTCACAGTATTAACTGTTATGTCATCCTTAGGAGATAAATAGCTAAATCCTTGGCTAAGCAAAACTACGTATGTTTGAATTATCATTCAGATATAATCACATAAGATTATATTTTAAACTCTAACTCTTCTTTATTGGTAGAATTGATTTAAGCAGAAGTGTAGTCTTCATATATTTGAATGCAGACAAAGAAGTGTTGTCTCTTCCTGACATGTAGTTCATCTTCCACTCTACTCTTCAGGCTCTGACCATAATGAAGGCCCCCATTGTAAAGTAGTGTGATAGCAACATAAATATAGTGTTATAACAGCATGATTTAACAGCATGAATCAACAAGTGGACTACTATGGCTTTCCTACTCTGTAATACAGCCCTGCTATCTCAACAGAATATTCAAAAGTAAATGATGGGACATTATGTTTGGAGTGTTTCCAGTCATCTTAAGTAGACTAAATTAATGTTTCAGTGATGCTGCAAGCATGCTGTCTTGTTCTATTGCAGTCTTGCTGAGTGTGTGCTACCATTTCCCTTGTGGCAGCATGATCCCCCACCAACAAGTGATGTGAAATGTGCTACTGTAATGAAAGAATTTGACATTTTACTTCCTTTGTTTATGGTTCTTAATTCTGAAAAATTATTTAAAATGTCTATAGGAATAGAAATTCTGTTTCCTATTTTAGATATTTACTTTTACAAAGATTTTGAGCATCCATTTGTGATTTTGGTAACATCCATATGTATCACAGCATTTCAAAATTATTTTAATGTATTACGAATTCCCCCTTAGTAAGAAATATTTTGCAAGACACAAGATAGTAGCTAGTATTGTAAGGACTTTTCGGATTGTCAGAGTAAAGAATCTGCAACAAAAATCTGTATGATTAGAGCAGTAAAGTACAGAGGGATGCAATAATTAGTCTAGCCTTCCTTTTTAATATAAAATTAAAGGTTACATATTTCCCCAGAAATAGTTTTGTTGCCATTTCCCCCACTATATTGGCTTGCACTAACAAGCTTGTAATAAAGAACAGGGTTGTCCATAACTCTGTGTATGATTATGCATAATTCACAAAGAATGAGTGGTGAGATAGTTATATCTATATCCTTGTGAATATGATAAATGATTATATATTGTTTATAAGTATTCTGTCTTTGACCTTTAGGTTTCCCTTTGCCTATCCACATACTCTAAGTGTGGGTTTATCTTTAATTTTCAGATAAGGGTAAAATTGAGAATACATTTCCCAATGTTACTCCAAAGACCTTAATTTCTGATTGTGTAAAACGTTACCCCTAGAAGTGAACACTCCTAGGCGTCAGAGTAAAGCCAAAAACACATTTCTGTGGCCACGTCTGAGGAGCAAGTACCCACTGAAATATGGGGTGCTATCGGTCCTTTAGAGCCCGGAAGATCCAGGGAACCTCTACAGTCTATCAAGTCACACAAGTAATTTAAGACTGGACAGGCCCCTAAGACAGTAGTGTATTCTAAGAAAGTGGCAACATCTCTTCCATATTTACAGTTGTGACCAGCATTTCAAAAGTCTGTTACAAAAAATTTGTTTATGTAATTTCCTCTTTAAAATAAATATTTAACTATCTAAAATGACCTCTTCCATTGTTGTATGCAGTGTTGTTGTAGCCATGTTGGTTCCAGGATATTAGAGAAACAAGATTGGTGAGAGAGGTTCCATTGGTTGTGCAGGTTTCCTCTGAGGATGAGGACTGCAGTGTTTTTCTCTTACTGTTTTGCCTGCGTGTGTGTTCATTTGAGAGCATAGTGACTGTCTGCTTTCACCCACATAGTTGCTATTGGTGCATTTAGTGCACTGGATGAAGTACACCGTATGTTGTGATATGCATATGTAGGAAAAGACTAAAATACCACATCACTGATGGGTGAACACTTTTCACAAAGTGATTAATGTATGGGCAAGTCTACACTTAAAATGCTGCAGCGGCGCAGCTGCTGTTCAGTAAAGAAGCTCCTATGGTGATGGGAGAGCTTCTGTCATTGGTATAGGTACTCCACCTTCACAAGAGGCAGTACCTTACATAAGAATGCCCATACTGGGTCAGACCAAAGTGGCCAATGCCAGGTGCATCAGAGGGAATGAACAGACTACGTAATCATCAAGTGATCCATCCCCTGCCACCCATTCCCAGTTTCTGGCAAACAGAGGACACCATCTATGCCGATCCTGGCTTTCACAACATCCTCTGGCAAAGAGTTTCACGAGTTGACTGTGTGTTGTGTGAAGAAATACTTCCTTTTGTTTGTTTTAAACCTGCTGCCTATTAATTTCATTTGGTGGCCCCTAGTTCTTGTGTTATGAGGAGTAAATAACACTTCCTTATTTACTTTCTCCACACCAGTCATGATTTTATAGACCTCTATCATGTCCCCTCGTGGTTGTCTCTTTTTTCCAAGCTGCAAAGTCCCAGTTTTACTCATCTCCTCTCATATGGAAACTGTTCCATACCTGTAATCATTTTTGTTGCCCTTTTCTGAACATTTTCCAATTCCAATATCTCTTTTTTGAGATGAGGCGACCACATCTGCATGCAATATTCAAGATGTGGGCATACCATTGATTTATATAGAGGCAATATGATATTTTCTGTCTTTTATTATCTATCCCTTTCTTAATGATTACCAACATTGTTAGCTTTTTTGACTGCTCATACACATAGAGTGGATGTTTTCAGAGAGCTATCCACGTTGACTCCAAGATCTATTTCTTGAGTGGTAAGAATTAATTTAGACCTCATCATTTTATATGTATATTTTGCATTATGTTTTCTGACATGCATTACTTTGCATTTATCAACATTGAATTTCATCTGCCATTTTGTTGCCTAGTCACCCAGTTTTGTGAGATCCCTTTGTACGGCCTCCTGTCGACATAGTGCTGTTGACAATGGAGGTTAGGTCACTATAACTGCATCGCTCGAGGGTGTGGATTTTTAACACTCCTGAGCAATGTAGTTACACTGATGTAAGTTTGTAAGGTAGACCTGGCCTAAGCTCAAAAGCGTCTCCCTCACCAACAGAAGTTGGTCCAATAAAAGATATTACCTCACTCACCTCGCTTTCTAGAATGGTCTCTCTAATTTTCGGTTCAACAATTATTACTGGCCCCAGGTCATATTAAGATGAGATAACACTTCTATATTTCACAGATACTAATGAATTGAGTTCAGCAAATGTGATATTGTTTCTCAAACTATTGAACATAATGCAGAACCCGGTTAGCAAAAACTGAGTATACTTATATAGTGTATTATGCAAGGGCCTAGCAGTCAGGAGACCTAGCTTCTAATCTTGGTACTGATGTTGACTTGATTTATATCCTTGGGCAAGTCACTTTAACCTTCTGTGTTGTGGATACTCACTTTATAAAATGGGGTTGTTAATTGTGTACCTCTCTTTGTAGAGCTGTTTGATACTTGCAGCTGAAAATGCACTATATGATGCTAAATATTACAAACAAAAGCATGTGTATTTACTCAGTAAGCATTACACAAAGGTCTCTGTTATCCCTATATACACCTAATCATTTTATATAATCACAGAATTAAATCATAAAACTATAGGACTTTTTGTTCTGTTAGGTCATCTTGCCAGTTTTCCTACCAGTGAGCCATATGTTCTCTTATGTGTGGAAATACTGGTTAGGAGCAGGAATTATGAGAGTTTCAACTCATAGAACTTCCTCCTTGCCATTCCATTTGTGGGGCAGGGCTACCTAACACCATCACTTCTAGAACAGGCAGGATGTTTTCCTCTCCGTAAACCAGCAGATGTCCAGAGATCTACAAAGGCCCTTTAGAACATCATCTCTGCCATGCTTACTTTGTGACTGACAGAATGGTTCCCTCAGGGACTATTCTGCCATTAACTACACCTCCTTTTGTGCCCAGAAGTGGATACTGCAGAAGTTAATGATGTTTACACCCACAGTATTATCAGCAGAGAATGCTGTGTAGTGTAGCTGCTTTCTGATTTCACAGCCTTCTGCCTCTCAAAACCTCAGAGATGCAAACCCATAGACATCTGGCAGAGTGGTTTCCCCTTTTCAATATCTCTTGGCAAGGTTTTTGGCTCCCCTCCACTTACCAGAAAAGAGGAGGAAATACGGCCCAACGTTTATATAAGCTGTAGAGATTTTTTCATAGGCCATGTTATACTGGATACCCCTTACAAAGAGACATTATTAATTGTCAAATCTTAAATCAGCTGTATTTTTACAATGGTCGGTTTTACTGGCCTGTAATTATCTAACAGAACACTTTCAAGTTAATTTGACATTTCCCCCCAATGTTTACTTTTATTTTCAGTAACTACACAAAGAAATCTGCATGTGTTCTTAATGTCAGTATAAAAGCCCTTTCAGGAAAAAAGAAAAACTGCTCTGCTTCCTGACCAATTTAAGTGGCCGTCTCAACTAAATGCACTGGCAGTGCTTCCATTTAGTTAGTAATTCACAGGTATCACTGGAGACACCTCTCTCCAAAGAAAACTGTTTTCTTTCCATGTTTACTACTTCAGCAAAAATTGCCGAATAACATTGTCAATTATTGACCTTATCAGTGTGTAACCTCTGAGAAGACGAAAATCACAGAAGCCGGTACACTTGACTACCAAATTCAATCAAAACTGCTGATAAAAGAACAAATAGAAACCAAAGACTTTTGGAGTATGAGCTAAATAATAGGTGACACATGCCTTTCTTTCAGACAAACAGATGGAGGAGGATTAATTTTCTTTTTCATTTCTTTCACTGCTCTGTCTCGTCTCTTATGGTTTACTAAATGCTGGTGCATGTAGATTTCATTATCTTACAACAAAATTGTCACACAGCAACAGCCACACATTAAAAATAACAAGAATTATAATGTTTATTGTTTTGTCATCTAGTTGTAAACAAATTGGATTTAAAATTCCTTACTGAAATGCTATTATAGCTGATAGATAAGCTATTGTTGTTATAACCCCTAGTTAGCTGTTGCAGCTGCTGTAAAGCTGAAGAATTTTGCACATGACAGCTCATCTGCTCTCTTTTGGATTAGACCCCCACATACAAATACATTTGGAGTTTCGATTTGTCCTGATATAATTCACTTTCTGCACCCTTACATTAACATGCTGTCGATGGAGTAAACAATAATGGCTAAATTCTGCCTTTAGGCCCTGATTCAGCCAATCGCTTTAGTCCATCCCTGTTCAGCACAGCTCTTAAACACATGCTTAGCTTAGTTTAGCTTTGTAGAGAGAGCCCTTAATTACTCATGCAAAATGATCATTGTAAGAACTATTCAGTCAGTTTGGGCTGGCATTTTCAACAGAGCCTAGGGGATTGAAGCACTGTCACCAAAGAACCTCTTATGCCAACTAGCAAGGAGGTTACAGGAATGTCCTGATTCTGGTAGGTACGTTTTCGTTCACCAAAGAATGTCATGTGACATCTTAAACAAAATCTAGGCTCACACTGGTCATTAATATTGTTGTGAAATATATGTGCAGATACTATGTAGGGAATTACATATGTATACTGGAAATATATTTTAAAGTGTTGACAAAGGTTTTCTGTCAGACAAGAAATGTTTATTCACCTGTTTCTTTGTCGGAATATAAATTAAGCCTTGTGAGCTAACACAGTGGATAGATATTTACATGCTGCGTCAATAGAGAAATGTAAAATCAACAGGAAAGAGCACCCAGGAATAAAAAGCCATGGGTGGTTATCCTGATTTTGAGTAGAGACAATGAACTTCGGGGATATATGTAGAAAGCAAGGAAGACACTCCTTGATCCTGCACCTGGAAAGTAAATGGACAGTGTGGTGACTGACATTCATCGAAATGGGATCACACCCACAAACCAGCCTTGGTTTAAACTCTGTAGAGGACTTTGAGGATGAGGTAAACTTCTTTAGGTTGGAGGTTACCATTAACTTAAGTTTAGTCTCTAGAAAGCATGTTATGTTTTTGTTTTTTATGTAACCTTTGTTTTCATTATCCTTACTCACTATCTCTAGAATCTTTGGTAATAAACTTGTTTTGTTTTCACTATAAATGAATCTAAGTGCTGTGATATTAAGGAGGGTGCAGATCCTCGATTGAAAGAGACAAACTATGTAAACTGTCTTTTTGGGGACAGCAGAGTGGTGTTTAGTAACGAAGGGGCTGGCCTGCCACAGGGGAGTACTTCAATGGGGCTTAGGACTCGGATGCACCTATTGATAACCTGCAAGGCAGAGTAGGGGCTAGCATTGCCCAGAGAAGAGTCCTTGGGTAGCTAACAGGCTGGTGATGTCAGGGAGCTGACACCCAGATAAGAATAAACAGTCCTGAGTACCCAGAGAACCACCACAGGCACCCAACCCAACTCTCATTGACTTTCAGTGGGAGCTGACTACTTCACTCCCATAAGCCCCTTGGAAAATGCCAATGATAACCATTAATTTCATTTCCTAGTATCAATCCTTCACATCAGCTACCATATACTGATTTACATTAATTAGTTAACATTAAGGAGTGATAGCTTATTAATTAGATAATAGAATAAACTTTTAAAGTTCAGTAATTAATTATATTAACTACAAGAACAGCATATCAGTGCTTAGTGCTCAGCACTTCAGTATTCAGTTTTAATTAACCTTTTTCGTATGTATCAGGAACACCTCCATATCCATGGGAGAACACTTAAACAGATTAAAATTCTATCCTTTTAAATGTTGAGTCCCTCATGCCTGTCACAAAGGTCCTCTCTCTCCCCCACCTTTTTGTGAATGTGCCTAGACAAAGCATAGGTTTGCAGATGTCCAGTAGAGGAAATCATTAAGTATTAGTAGACTAAATTCTTATTTATGTCCACCAAAGTATCTTAAGAAGTCAGGCTGTAGCTAGAGCAATTATCAGTTAACAGTGTCTTGTCTCTTCTAAATTAAAATGCCTAATCCCGCTGGAAACAGGTTTCTGATTATTATCACTACGCCAACATTATTCACCCTTTGCCAAATTCTGTACTTATCCTCTGAAGTCACTGAGGTTGCACAAGGGGAAGTCAATGTAGAATCTGGATCCCTATTTCAATGTGTTCTACTTTCTTCTTTTACAATAATTTATTTCAAGAAAATTGTTTTTTCTGATGCCTGTCATATTAGTTTAGGTACATTACATGTTTGTGTTCTATAGCTGGGTTGTTTCCAGTTCTTCCTGGGTAGTGTTTAGAGTCAGAGAGTCCACAGGTGAGTATCTCTGGCCTTGGTAACTCCAAGAACTAAAAGTCATGAGTCAGGCCTCAAAAATATCTTTTTTTTTTTAAATAATTTTTAATTTTGGTTTATGATTAGAGCTGGTCAGAAAATTGGGCAAGGCGCTCTGTGGAAAATTCTGACTTTTTACAAAAAATCAGAAATGTAAAATACTCAGCCAAGAACCAAAAATATTTCAGTGAAAAACTTTCTCTAAAACAGAAAATTTGGATTGGGAAAAGCTGCTATGATTCCTATGGGAGTTGGATGCCTCATACTCCGATTTCCTCTAAAGGGAGGGCTCCCTAGATGGACTTCATCTTTCATGATTCATAAGCATCTCTCCTCTTGCTGGGTCACTGCGATAAATTATGGAAGTCCCTAGCTGTGGTGCATTTTCTAAGGTGCAGTCCAACTGGACAACCCAGGCCCTAGAGGAGAGTAGTCAAGAGGTATTCTAACTATAACTCACATGAGACACCAAGGCAGCATTTCTGAGTAGAAAAGTTTGGGATTTGGGCCAAAAACCAGAAATGTTTCTTTTGAAGTGTTTTTGACAAAAAGTAAAAACTCTCCATGAATAGCAGACACTACTTGTGAAAAAAAATCTTTTGTTAAAAGCCCAGTTTTCCATTGAAAAATGGTTTTTGATGGAAAAATTTCAGCCAGCCCTGTTCATTTTGTCCTCTGGTTTCTGAGATTTAAGTTCAGAATACACTCAGGTCATATTTTCAAGCTTTTCTCCATAACAGGAGGGCTAGGAAAGCTGTTTAAACATATTGGCAAGTTATGGTCAGAGAATTCAAACCAGGAGGAGAAGAGGATAACATGTGGAATAGCGAGAGAGCAAGTGTTGTAAATGCTCAATTTGAATGTGCTAGACAAATATTTTGAAGTTGCTAGACTACAGAGAAATCAATAGTATTCACCGGCTTATGTGTAGTAACACATTTCAGAAATGGAATTCTGCTGTAACTGCAACATTCTTGATCGGTACAGCAATTCCTGTGCTTGTTTTTAAGTGATTCACTTCTAGTTCCGCATAGTCTGCAAATAGATTTTCCATTTCTTTATACATTCAGGATAATTTTATCCATTCTTTTACTTGCTAATATTGGTAAATAGTGACAGGTGGTGGGGGGGTTGATTTTCTTTTGAACTTCTTGTTTTTGCAGTAATGTAAATTTGGCTCCTCCAGCAGTCTCCATCCCCAGATCCTTGTGCCACTGCTTTAAATTGGCATCGCATAAAAAAAAGAACATCAGATGGGCAGCATACAGTGTTTACCAAATGTAATTAAACAGGATTGGCAACTGTTAACATACTAATTTTTTTCTAAAGGTGTGGTAACAAGGTTTGTGTTTCATGTGTGTCAATCTGCCTAGGTACTTGAACTACTAGTACTGCTATGAAAACTGGATGGTGAAATACCAGCCCCAATAAGTGAATGGGAGTTTGGCCATTGAGTTCAATGTGGCCAAGATTTTACCCCTTTTCCACTTTTCACCTCCAGTTTTGACTTTTAAAAACAACAGTTTACTTTTAACTTTCTTGTCAGATACAAGTCAGAATTTAAAAGAATAAGATGTTTTCCAGCCAGCTCTAAAATATTGCTTGTGTGACCTATCCATATAACTCAGGATCGGGCTTTTTGAATTCTGAGCTGCAGTTGTGTTCTTACAGACAGACTGCAAGATTTTTTGGTCAATATTATTTTGTTGTAAAATATTAATTTCACTTATATCCAGTGTCCTATGTGTATGAAAGGGTTGCTCAGGCATAATCTGCAGTAGGTGACTTTTATTCCCAAATTGCTAAATTAATATAATCCAAGGAAACAACATTGGATGGGCTAGATTAGTAATTGTTTTTCATCATGTAGCTTTTGGGAAATGACCCCCCCCCCTATTTTTTTCACGCGCAGGTTTTTACTATTCTTAGGGGATGCCATGACTTAAGCATTCAAAGTTTGACTATTCTACAAAGAATATAATATAAAATAAGTAATGAAACTGTTACTCTACATACAATTCCTTCAGTTTTGACAGCTTCTTGGAGAGTTACCATCAGATTATGCTTTCTGTAAGAGTGAGAATTATATCCTGTAGAGAGTGCTCTTTTCTAGATGTGCTAGTACAGCAGTTAATTATCCCCCAATTAATTGGTGGTCTCTCTCTAATTATCGCATATAATCCTAACGATTTATAAATGATGAAAGGAAGTTTGTAATGGATTGTTTTAGCTAATGTATTCATGGACAAAAGTCAGTGTTAGTATTAAGTCTTCGGAAACTGTGTATCTGAAGAAGAGCTTTAATTCAGTCATTTAAAAAACCCATATGAAGAGTGTTCTCTCAAAAGCTCAGCATGTATTTTCACCTACTGTTTTGCATAGAGTGATTTCAAACAGGCAGCATTGATGAAAATTCAATCTTACATTCAGATTACATCACACGTGCAGTCTCTGTTTTAATACAGTGTATTTACTTATCCTCTCTAGGAATACATTGCTCTGCTGTTCAGGGTTATAGGAAAATCTGTTCTCTTTACCTTTAAGCTACTCTAGCATTCCAGTATCCAATTAAAACAATTTCAGTATTGAAATAAATATAACACTTGTCAGGTTACACAAGGGTGGGGGTTTTTTGCCCATGAAGCATCAGTTTCGGTGATGGCATCCTCCTGCAGAGGACTACAGGAGCTGAAGGATTTTTCATGGCCTCATTATTGGTCCTAGCTTCGTCAAGGCTGCTGCTTTTCTTCATCTTGAAGTGAGTTTCTCCTGATCTTCCTTTTCTTTTTCTCTTCTCTCCTTTTCTTGTACCATTCCAGTTGTTCCTTTCTAAATTGCATCAACTTTCAGTACTGTTATTTCACTTTCTTTCTCATTGTGTTCACTGTAGATGGAGAAACACACCTTTTAGATGTGGGTATCAACTCTTTGTCCCTTCTCGATGGCTCATCTCTTTAAGGGTTTATCTTAGTCCTTTCTTCAGTTCAGACATATTCAGATGGAATCAAATTCTTCTTGAAAGATATTTGACTTTCTGATCTGGCTGAGATAGATTTTAGAATCTCTTTGAAGTTTTGCTTTTAAAACTTTTTCCTTGGATTCTTTCCTAAGTAACCTTTCAGCTTTGCAAATGTTTGAGTCCATAAAAGAGCCCTTTCATGCGAATTTAAGCATAGATTGTCTATTTCAGTGTATTTTTGCTTTATAGATGCAGAACTTTAAAAGTTCACATACATTTAGTTTATATATGGTATTCTCTTAGATATCCTTTAGGATTCTTCTTACATCTTTGCATTACAACTTAATTGATTACCCATATAATATGGTCATTATTTTCAAGTGTGCTGAGAACAAGGAACTGTGGGTGCTCAGGACTGTGAAAATCATGTGTGTGTGTGTACATTTTCAATAAACTAAAATTTTAGCGAAAATATAGTCATTAACCCTCTGAAAATCAGTCCATTTAAGTTGGACTCACAAAAATTGAGGCAAAGCAAATCACTAGTCACTTTTAAAATGCAGTCCTCTGATTTCTGTGTTTATAGCCCTTGTATATAATTATTCACTTAAAACAGCATTAAATATTTTGTTAAGTAATGCTTACATTTAGAAATGAAATACTGACAGTGAAGGACGTAGGTAACTTACAAAGCTTATAGAGCAGACGTATGTATCTTTTTAAGATAATTAGATATTTAGGTAATTTAACCTCTTCTCTGGATATACATCTCATGTACATTTTTGTGAAGACAATTTTATTTATTTTCTTTTAAAACAGATCTTGGGAATCATTAATGATCACACCTGAGTTTGCATCTAACAAATTTATGGTAGATATTTTACATAAGCAGCAAAGTGACTAAATATATTCCTTCTTATACAGTATAAAAGAAAAGTATAAAATGTTCATAAAACAAAATATACATTTAACATAAACTATAATAATGTATATCATGTTAGCACCTAACAGCCCAAATAAAGGTTTGTGACTATATTGTATTAGTCACTGTCCAAACTTTTATTAAAGCTTTTAGGAGTTTACAATCTAGGTTATCGTGGAACATATATATATGCAGGACAGCATGGGAGAAAGAAGGGAGGAGCTATGTGAGAAAAAGCTAACAGGACACTGAAGACCTCCAATGGATTTCCCAAGATGCTTAAATTCAGCATGAGACATTAGAAAATGAGGACCTGTTTGCTTTGATTAAACAGTGAAGAATAAGATCCTATGACTTGATGGTATATCTACAATTAAACTGCTGTTGCTGCACAGTTGCAGCAATACAGCTGTGCAGCTGTAGTGCTTCCCCAATGGAAGAGGTTCTTTACAAACTTGAAAGCTTGTTTTTCTCAACAATGGAAGTTGGTCCAATAAAAGCTATCACTTCACCTACCTTGTCTCTCTAAGTTGAAAGTCTGTTATGGTCAGTGATCTCCAAAGTGGGGTACATAAGAGGATCCTTCGGGGTGTGTGGCAGAAGGGAGTGGCTCTTAGGGTTTTTTTGGTTTCGGCAGTTCGGGCGGGAGTCCGAGCACCTTTTTTTTGTTGTTGTTATGTTTGTTTGTTTTTGTTTGATTGGTTTTTGGATTTTTTTTTGCTTGAGGCGGCAAAAATGGTAGAGCCAGCTCTGCAATGTGGCTGGGGTGCATGCCCAAAATTTTTTTACTGATAGGGGTGTGCGATCAAAAAAGTTTGGAGACCACTGGTCTATGTCCATGCTTTCTCAATTTTAAATTTTATTAACCATGTAGACAGCAAAATCTGTGAGAGAGCTGCAACTTTCACACAGGTATTTTATGTTTTTACTTTTTCATAATGTATGAGAGTGAACATATGACCTACCATATTAAATATTAGATAAAATGAAGTACTTTTATGTCATTTTTCATGTTTGAATTAATAAATTCTCACTATCAATCCTATTTTCAACTGCAAAGCCCTGTAAATGAAGATATAAATCCTCTCCCCACTCCAAATAATAGAAGTAACAACTTTTTTGACCATGTTCTTCAAAACATAATATTTTATGATTAGCAAGCAAGGACAGAAGTGCCATGAAGAAGATAGATTCATACAGGATCAAACAAGAATCTAATTGGTGTTTTTAGTGTTTTAAATATGCTATATAGTGATCAGAAAGTCTTTGTCAGTATTCATGAAAAGAGAAACATGAAAAGGAAAAATAAGACCATCAACTTGTCATAAGCTTTTATTTTCAGGACCCTAAGGTGTATTTCTCTACATAATTATTTCTTCTGAGAAATATGAAATTAATTACAAGGACAATACAACGGCATATGTTACCAGAAGATTAAGAGAAGATTGTTCTATGAAAGTGTCACCTTCTATTTTTCACCTTGTTGAGAACCATCATCCCTCACCGTTGGCCAATTTCAGAAGCTGGTATTTGAGCCATATCTAGCAGTCGCTGTTTTCTCTATTTTTAACAACGGTTTCTTCCAGAATATAACAAGATTTTCTAACTAATAAGTGGATTGTCAAAGAAATCCTCTGTAGAAGACTGTATTAACTAATGCTTTCAGGGTGGTGATTGGGGAAGTTTCTGGCCCTATGTCTGAGATCACCAGTAATTTTGATGAAAATGAGTAAAAAGTCAAACAGTGCAATCTGCAGTTCAAAATATTAATGCACAGAAAGACTAGTGACATTTAAAGGACATCAGAAATATAAAATAAGAATATTTTCTTCAGAGCAAGTGATCTCTCTGCAGTTGAATTACTGAGTGTGATGTGACGTCAGGGAAGATTTACTTTTACGCATTTGGAATCAAAAAATGCATGTCTCTTAAGATCTAACAGTTCTAATCAGTGTATGGAATGACCTTTTGGTCCATTGTTAGTTTCATCTCTTCTGAGAGTCAGGTTGTGATCTGTGTTCTCTGATCCATTGGTTAAAAAGTCGTGGAGTATGAAAGAAAAATTAAAATAAGATAAATAATAAGAATCTTTTCATAAGCAGTTTTCTTAAAAAACACTTTGAACCCCCCTTGAAGATGCATACCTCATGTGCTATTCAATAAACAAGATATAAAAAAGCTCATCAAATGATACTGAATTTAATGAGCTGAATGTTCACTGTTTCAGCAAGTATTAATTTCTTTCCATTAAACTATAATGGGGAAAAATATTGAACTTTTAAATGCATCGCAGGAGTTCTTAAATAACACATATTCCTGATATGCTATAAATCAGTATCTTTTGCAGCATATCTTGAATATACATAGAGAGATGAGGTAGTGAGGTGTAATATCTTTTATTGCACCAACTTCTGTTGGTGTAAGGTACAAGCTTTTGAGCTACACAGAGAAGAGTTCTCTCTCTATCTCGAAAGCTTGTACCTTCCACCAACAGAAGTTGGTCCAGTACATATTACCTCACCTACCTTGTGTTTCTCATATCCTGGGACCAGCACAGTGACTATAACAAAGCAAATAGCTATTGAATATACACAGTAAATAATTCAGAACTTTCTATTCCTATTTTGTATACTGTAGACACCATACATAAAACCTCTTACTTTGTCATACCTCAAATGCCATATTTAATTTAATATGGAGATATACCTATCTCATAGAACTGGAAGGGACCTTGAAAGGTCATCGAGGCCAGTCCCCTGCCTTCACAGCAGGTCCAAGTACCATCCCTGACAGATTTTTGCCTCAAATGGCCCCCTCAAGCATTGAACTCACAACCCTGGGTTTAGCAAGTCAATGCTCAAACCACTGAGCTGTCCCTCCCCGCTACATCTACCTAAGTAGATAACCTAAATATTTGCAATATTTTAAAAAATTTAAATTAGTATATCAATAGTTTAGTCATATTTTTTGTAAATTTTTCATTACTACATTTTTTTTTTCCCTTATCAAAATATTATGTGTGTTTGGTGTTATTGAAAGTGATTCAGCATAATCACTGACTAGAGAGTTTGTGCTAAAATACCTCAGTTCTGAGCTGCAACACTGTCATTCCAATTGCAAGACGGTTCGTTCAGAGAACACATGTGGATGAACGAGAGACACTGGAATGGACTTTAAGTGGCACGCCACAACTTTATCAATTTAACACTGGGTATGGTGGTATATGTTCACCCATCTCATATACTAGAAATTTAAATGGGTCCAATGTGGGGTTAGCACACCTCCCACCATATAACCAATAACCCTGAGTAGACCCTTTGGCCTGCTCCCTAGGATTAGGATCATCTATAAGTCCTCAGCATTGACCTAATTCTGCCCCTGGTTGAAGCAAATAGTTTGGTCTAGATAATACTTGGTCCTGCCATGAGTGCAGGGGACTGGACTAGATGACCTCTCAAGGTTCCTTCCAGTCCTATGATTCTGTGACTTCAGTAGAATCAGAATAAGGCCTATGCTGAGAGCTTTGAAAATCACCTCATTTGTAACATAAATATGTGATAGACCTGGTGTCTTCTGTTATATATGTATCACCTTTGCATTAGGTAGTTAGATAATTCTACTTGTACCTCAGTATTTGCAGAATGGCCTCTACTTCCCTATCTTTACTGTACAGAGGTCTATGCTGCATATACTGCACATACTGAGGAAATGTTGAGTTAACGAAGAGAATTGGCAAGTTTTTGAGTGGCTATTGTATATAATATAGCTGCTAATCTTCAATAAAAGTTTGTAACTTTTTTTTAAAATTACCGATCTAAATTAAATGTGTGATTGGGGAGTGTCATATAAAGCTTTAAGCAATTAGAATAACAAGTGTAAACTAAATGAAGTTTTATGATAGATGTATTTGTGTTTGTCTAATAATGAATTGTTGAATTTCAAGTGGTCTAGAACCAGGCGTCAAGAAAGAATATATATTATCTCAAATACTGTGGAGTAAATATGCAACTGGAATCTTATGGGCTATTCAGATATCGCAGTACTTTTTCAGTATCATGTGGTTTTTTTTTTTTGGTAATAGTTATGAATTATGTACTTAGGACCCCATCCAGTCCCTAATTTACGTGGTAGGAAGGATGTGTAGGTGCCTACAGGCCACATAAATTGGCTTGTACTGGGCTGCCTAGTTCTGATAATGGTCAGCACTATGCAGCAGAGGGATTGTGTGTGGTAAATTGTGATCTATATGTATAATTTATGAATTCTGGCTTATGATAAGAAGTTGGTATCATGGAATTTCTGTATCATGGAAAACCTATGTATGAGTATCTGCTATTGTCAACAGGGACTGCAGCAAGTACACACCAAACTGAAGACAATGGGAAATGCTCAGCTTCAATAACACCTAATAGTTATGCTAAAGAGTAACTGCATGTTTAGGGAAAACAGGAATACTTGCGGCACCTTCGAGACTAACAAATTTATCTGAGCATAAACTTTCGTGGGCTACTGTCCACTTCATCAGATGCATCGAATGGAACATATAGTAAGAAGAGATATATCCATACAGAGAACATGAAAAGGTGGAAGTTACCATAGCAATTCTAAGAGGCTAATTAATTAAGATGAGCTTTTATCAGCAGGAGAAAAAAAACTTTTGTAGTGATAATCAAGATGGCCCATTTCAGACAGTTGGCAAGAAGGTGTGAGGATAGTTAACATGGAACACAGAACAAAAAAAGCCAAGTGGTGGCAGGGGATATATAAACAGATACCGAAAACCACACAAAAATTACATGGGGAACAACACACAGGAAGTTCAGGTGGGAGAAGGGAAGGGGGTTAGACTGACCAATGACAATGAAACAAGCTGACTTATAGAAGTAAGGATCCATGTTTCAGGACAAGTCAGTCAGTGAAGCAGGAGGACTCTGGATTATTCAAGTGACTTGAACCTCAGACGAAAGAATGCTTTGGAGTGGGAAGGAAACTGTGGCAGGGAAATGTGTGTAGAGTTTATTTTTGTATGGACCTATGCATGTCTTGTGCTATCAAATAAAGATGATTACAGCGTTAGAAACGTGCAGGGAGTCTGTATGTGTTACATGCTTCATATCCACCATCTGCCTTCCGATACTTAAAGGTAAACCAGAAGGGTCAGGTAGAGATCTGGGAGAGGTTGTGTTTAAGCTACAGGGGATACTAAAGACTCAGTACTGAGCCCAGGAGTTAGGCAGACGATCTCTGCCGTAGAGTGTGCCTAAGGACCCCAAAGACTGGGGCAGTAGCTGGATGCTGTTCAGCTTTGAGAGGTTTAGAACATCTGGGGATCCAAAGACTTGGATTCTCCTCACAGCAGTCTAGTGAGTGATCAAGAGGGACAGTTGACTGGGACCTGTGACACTGTGCCTGTTCTGTGTAGGAAATGCACAGCTACTCACAGAGCAAGGAACTCGTGGGAATTAACATGCCCTTCCTGTCCAACAGCTGTACAGATACTCTGATTTCCTTTTTTTCCCTGCCACTGGGACCATTGTGGGCAAGGGAGTTTCTCCTAGGGCTGTAGTATCTTGTAATTAGGTTAGTGTAGCAGATGCAAGGAGAGAGGACCAAGGATGAGCCCCCAATACTCTACCATGCAGTCAGATCCCAGGTTTGAGAGATGAACATGGTCAGATAGCCCACTTTAAGTATCTTGTGAAATTCAGAACCACACAGTGTGTGGAATATAATTTAGGTTACTGTCAATGCATTATTGCCAGGTATGGCTGACAGACATTGGTCCACTAATTCCTCCCTGTGGCTAAGAAATATTTTAGAATTACCAATAGTTTTGTTACCGATCTCTCTTCAAAAGAAAGTAGCTTTTCTTTGTAGGAGAAAGGTAGTGTTGACTACTGATAGAACATTGGACTGGGACTTTGGAGGCCCGGGACCTATTCCCAGTTCTATGAGTGGCATGCTGTGTGGCCTTGGGAAAGTCATTTCACCTCTCTGTGCCTTGGTTTCCCCAGGTGCAGTAATTATACTGACCTCCATTTTAAAGTGCTCTAACATTTACTGATGAAAATTGCTATAAAAGGGCTAGGTAGTGTTGTTATTCTGTGACTTTGTTTAGTTGTAACTACCGTGGATGTTTTTTAATGGACTCTTGTGTTCTCTTTTTTTTTCTGTGTAATGTATTTGGCAGCATAAGCCCACAGAGTCAGCCAGTGCACATAATGAACTGTTATTAAACATAGAAACAGAATAGTTTAGGAACAATCTCTCAAAGGCAGCTGCAGAGTAAACAGGTGGAAGTCTCATAGATCTAAAAGTGTCCTCCACAAATAATGGCTGTTTTTGTGTAATTCACAGGGTAGGAGGATTGATTTTAAAAAACAGTATTTAGAATCTGCAAAATATTCCCCACAAGATTATGACAAATTTATGGATGGTAACATTTAGCATTTGAACAACTTGAGAATCCATTTAATATGCAGTATTATGAAAGTTATTAAAATGCTAAATGGGGAAAAGCTACAGACTTCAAATCATCTTTAAAAACCTACATGACACTACATAGCTAACTCAAAATAGATTGCTTGCAAAGCACTTCCAACGTGAAAAGTGTTATATAAATGCTAAATATTATTAAAAATGAAAAACACCAAGTTGATAAGAAATCTTTCATCTTTAAAATGTAAAACTGTGTTAGTCAAATGTATCAGGTCCAACCTCATACTAAGGAGAGGACCAAATCTTTTCTTATGTCTTACGTTGTTGTTCTCTGTTGCCTGTGTTGAGCTACTATTCCATTAACAGCTATCCTTTCAAAAAGTGTTGAGGCTGTGCATCATAACTTGAGGACCTAAAGAGTGGGGATCTGTGGGAACAGATGCATGAGGAGAAAATGTGACACTGTCCTAATAAAAACTGGATCGGTTTAACCATAAATGTGAAGTTAAAAACAAAACCTCTGTAGTGGCTGTGTGATGTGCTCAGATGGAGAGAGGAGACTTCCATACTCATTTTCATTTGTAACCTGAGCAGCAACAATAACCAGTCCTTTTGAGGGAGTACTGAGGGCCTGATCTTACAAGGTACTGTGTACCCTGAACTCCCATTGACGTCTTAGGAGTTGAGCTAATTAGGACAGTGACGGATGTTTTCAGCATCTGATGGCATCCGTCACTGTCCTAATTAGCTCAACTCCTAACATGATGTTCAGTGCTATTATTATAGCTTACTTGAAGGTATTATACAGTGGTAAATTGTGTGTTTTCCTTATGGAATTGAGAGGAGATTTTTTTAAAAAGTGTGTGTGTGTGTGGTAATAGCCTCCAGTCCCAGACCTGGACTTTAGCGTCCACAATCTGGACCTGTCCCAAACCTAGACTTTAGCGTCCAAAATCTGGGGGCTTACCTGAAACTCCCCCAAGCTCACTACCAGCTTGGATATTCTCGCTGCCACCAGATCAGGAGGGAATTGCAAAATATTCCCACAAGAATTATGACAAGTTTTATGGATGGTAACATTTAGCATTGAACAACTTGGAAAGATCCATATTTAATATGCAGTATTATGAAAGTACTAAAATGCTAATGGGGAAAAGCTAACAGACTTCAAATCATCTTTAAAAACTCCATGACACTACATAGCTAACTCAAAATAATGCTTGCAGCACTTCCAACGTGAAAAGTGTTATATAAATCAAATATTAAAAAATGAAAAACAACCCAAGTTGATAAGAAATCTTTCATCTTTAAAATCTGTAAACTGTGTTATCAAATGTATCAGGTCCAACATCATACTTAAGGAGAGGACCAAATCTTTTGTCTATGTCTATAACGTTGCTGTTCTTCTGGTGCTGTGTTGAGCTACTATTCCATTAACAGTATCCTTTCAAAAAGTGTGTGAGCGGTTGCATCATAACTTGAGGACTAAAGAGTTGGGAGTCTGTGGGGAACATGTATCATAGAGAAAATGTGACACTTGTCCTAATAACACTGATCGTTTAACATAAATTGAAGTAAAAAACCAAAACCTCTTGTAGTGGCTGTGGTGATTGTGCTCAGATGGAGAGAGGAGACTCCATACTCATTTTCATTTGTAACCTGAGCAAGAACAATAACAAGTCGCTATGAAGGGAGTACTGAAGGCCTGATCTTACAAGGTACTGTGTACCGCTGAATCTCCCATTTGACGCTTAGGAGTTGAAGCTAATTTAGGACAGTGACGGATTTTTCAGCACTGATGGCAGTCCGTCACTGTCCTAATTAGCTCAACTCCTAATATGATGTTCAGTGCGATTATTATAGCTTTACTGAGGTATTACTACAGTGTGTAAGAATTGTGTTTTTTCCTTATGAATGTGAGAGGAGATTTTTTAAAAAAGTGTGTGTGTGTGTGGTAAGTCGCCTCCAGTCCCAGACCTGGACTTTAGCGTCCACATCTGGACCTGTTCCCCAAACCTAGCTTTAGCGTCCAAAACTGGGGGCTTACCTGAAACTCCAAGCACTACGCAGGGATATCTCAGCTGCCACCAATCAGGAATTGATGGGGGCCTTGATCCCCCTTTCCTCTCCTGATGTCCCAGACCTCCCTTGTGGCACCCAATTCCCAATTGCTTGGAGCGAAAAGCAGGGGAGAAAATCCCTTCCCCCTCCTTCCAGGCTTGCTCTTGGTCTACGCGGGTATCCCAAAGAACCAGTTTCTCTGCTTCAAGAGATAAGCGTCTCATACCGCCTACAGGAATTTGAGATCAAAATGGCCAACACTTGGCTTTGCCTTTCCCCGTGCCTGCCTTCCCGTGAGGGAGACCGGGTAACCTGATAAGAGGTGATTCTTTTTTCTCTTTCCCCGAGCCTGCTCTTGTTCCCTGAAAGCAATAGGAAAATAGCCCCAGCCTGGCTTTTCCAACTCCCTTTGCCCCTAGGACAAGAGAAACTTCACAAGTTGCTAAAAAGAGAAAGTTATATAAAAAAAGAAATATAAAACAATAATCTAATTCATAAGAACATCAATACATTGCCATTGCTAATAAGAAAATATGAAGAAACGAGTCTGATTTAATAAGATATAGCCCGAATTAGACCAGTCCAAACCAATCCACACTAACAGTATGTAAATACTAATCCTCAAACTCTCTCATGGAGCCGAATTGCTTATGGGGTTCTTTTGTTACTCACAGATGTGTAGGGAGAACTTGAGGATAAGATGCAAGTTAGAAGAAAGCTTGTTAACTCCAGCGAGAAAACAACAAAGACACAGCCATCCACATCTATTCGTACAACACAAAGCTCCTCATAGCCGAATTGCTTTGGGGTTCCTTTGTACTCACAGACTTTTGGTATAATATTTGAAATAAAAAGGAGTTAGGAGGAAACCTTGTTTACTCACAGCCGAGAAAACACAAAAGACCCTGAGTATACAAATTCCCGCCCCTGACTTTAAACAATCCAGTTTTCTGATTGGTCCTCTGGTCAGGTGTTTGGTTACCCTTTCCAGGTAAAAGAAACTTAACCCTTACCTTACCTATCTATTTATGACAGTGTGTGTGTATATTTCTTATATTTTCTATCTTTCTTCTCTCTTTCTTCTCCAAAGCTGCAGACCAAGACACCTACAAAGTTTCAGCTTGGAGCAAATTTCTATGAATGCATTGCTAACCCTTAGAAAAGAAGGTTTTCTAGTAGGGCTGCCAGTTAATCACAGTTAACTCTTGTGATTAACGCAGTTAATTTTTTTGAGATTAAAAAAATTTATTGTGATTAATCACGCTATTAAACCAATTGAAATTTATTAAATATTTTTGGATGTTTTTCTGCATTTTCAAATATTTTGATTTATAGTACAACACAATACAAAGTGTACAATGCTCAATGTATATTATTACAGTAACTCCTCACTTAACACCCTCCTGCTTAACATTGTTTTAAAGTTACAGTGTTGCTCCATTAGGGAACGTGCTCGTTTAAAGTTGTGCAGTGCTCCCTTATAACGTCATTTGGCTGACTTTACAAGGGAGCATTGCACAAGTTCCTCTTCTCCGCCTCCTCCCCCTCCTTTCTTCCCTCCATCCCGCTGCCAATCAGCTGTTTCGAGGCGCTTAGGACTTTCTCGGAGGAAGGGAGGGAGCGGGGAAGCTGCCCTTGCACCCCCGGCAGGCAGGGCCACCCGGAACACAGGGGCTTTAGGGGCTGCAGAGCCCAGGGCTCTGAGGCCTTAGCCTGCAGCTCTAAAGCCCCTTTCGGAATGCGCCCCTGCGAGCACGGGCAGGAGGACTCAGGAGGAGGAGGGGCAGCCAGCGGCCAGAGAGAAGCAGTGCTTTCCCCTTCAAAGCACCGCTTCTCTCCAGTCGCTGGCTGCACGGCTGCCCCTGCTTCTCCTGAGTCCTCCGGCCTGTCCTTGCAGTGCTGCATTCCGAAAGGGCCCTTAGCCCAGGACCCTGAAGCCCCTAAAGCCCGTGTGTTCTGGGTGGCCCTGACTGCCGGGGGAGCAGAGGCAGCTCCCAGAATTGTGGCCTTGGGGGCAGTGCCGAGCTGTGCAGAACCACCTGCACACCCCCTGTGCTAAACAGGAGCTGCCCCAGGTATGTGCTCTGCACCTCCTGCCTGCCCCAGCCCTGAGCTTCCTCCCACACCCCCACCCTGAACGCCCTCCCACACCCTAACTCTCTCCCAGACCCTGCACCCCCAGCCCTGAGAGTGGAGAAGTGCCGTGCTCTGCTCCTTCCCGTCACTCCCAGAAGGTCCTAAGTGCTGCCAAACAGCTGTTTGGCGGCAGGGAAGCACTGGGAGGAAGGGGAGGAGCAGGGATGCAGCATGCTCTGGGGAAGAGGTGGAGTGGGGGTGGGAAAAGGTGGGCCTGGAGTGGAGCAGAAATGGGAAGAGACAGGCCTGGAGCATCCCCCGGCAAAGTCAGCACCTGTTCTTCTGGGGAAAGGCTGCTGCTGTGCAAGGTGCTTCCTGGCGTCCTTGCCTACCTCATTGTCTGCAGCAGGCTGTGCCTGTTTGGGGTAAGCCAGGGGCACCTCCCCAGCACTGTACAGTATATAATGCCTTTTGTCTGCCCCAACAAAATTTCCTTGGAACCTAACCCCCTGCATTTACATTAAATCTTATGGGAAAATTGGATTCATTTAATATCGTTTCACTTCAAGTTGCATTTTTCAGGAACATAACTACAATGTTAAATGAGGAGTTACTGTATTTTATTGCAAATATTTGTACTGTAAAAATGATAAACAAAAGAAATAGTATTTTTCAATTCACCTCATACAAGTACTGTAGTGTGATCTCTTTATCGTGAAAGTGTAACTTACAAATGTAGATTTTTTTTTGCTACATAACTGCAGTCAAAAAAAAAAACAGTATAAAACTTTAGTGCTCACAAGTCCACCCAGTCCTACTTCTTGTTCAGCCAATTGCTAAGGCAAACAAGTTTGTTTACTTTTATGGGAGATACTGCTGACTGCTTCTGATTTACAATGTCACCTGAAATTGAGAACAGGCATTCACATGGCACTTTTGTAGCCAGCATTGCAAGGTGTTTACATGCAGCTATTCTAAACATCATATCCCCTTCATGCTTTCGCCACTTTTCCCTGAGGACATGCTTCCATGTTGATGATACTCGTAAAAAAATACTGCCTTAATTAAATTTGTGACTGAACTCTTGGGGAGAATTGTATGTCTCCTGTTCTGTTTACCTAGGTTCTGCCATATATTTCATGTCATAGCAGTCTTGGATGATGACCAGCACATGTTCATTTTAAGAACACTTTCACAGAAAATTTTACCAAAACACAAAGAAGGTACCAAGTGAAATTTCTAAAGATAGCTATAGAACTCTACCAAGGTTAGATTAAGGCCTTCCAAAATCTGAGACAGACAGTGTGGAGATAGCTTTCAGATGTCTTAAAAGACAAGACCAATGCAGAAACACAGAACCAAACCACCTTAAAAGAAAAAACCTTCCGCTGGTGGCATCTGACTCAGATGATGAAAATGAACATGCGTTGATCGCTCTGCTTGTTGAAGCATGAGGAAGAGTATGAATGGTCTGTAAATATCTTGCGATGCTGGCTACAACAGTGCCTTGTAAACACCTGTTCTCACTTTCAGATGACATTGTAAACAAAACATGGGCAGCATTATCTCCCGCAAATTGTAACCAAACTTGTTTTTCTGAGAGATTGGCTGAAGTAGGACTGAGTGGACTTTTAGGCTCTAAAATTTTACATTGTTTTATTTTTGAATGCATTTATTTTTTGTACATAATTCTACATTTGTAAGTTCAACTTTCATTATAAAGAGATTGCACTACAGAACTTTTATTAGGTGAATTGAAATATACTATTTCTTTTGTTTTTTACAGTGTGAATATTTGTAATCAAAAATTAATATAAAGTGAGCACTGTACACTTTGTATTCTGTGTTATAATTGAAATCAATATATTTTAAAATGTAGAAAACATCCAAAAATATTATTCAACAGTGCAATTAATTGCAATTAATTTTTTAATCATGTGCTTAGTTGTGATTTTTTTTAATTGCATGATTAATCGCAAATCATTTTTTAATCGCTTGACAGCCCTAATTTCTAGTAGAAATGCTGATAAACCTGTTACTATAGCAGTGAGTGCCTCAGTATTATAAAATATCAAGTGGGTTCATAGCATATTTAAAATCCACCTGTCCAGACCTACTGTAGCATTTTCCAACACCTGCTGAAAGATTTATGGAGGAAATAAAGTAAGCAAAACAGCAGGAAACTAAACAAAGAAAGAAAGAAGAATGAAGATCAGCAAAATAAATAAGAAGATTAATAAAGAGAAAAACTACCTTATTTTCCTACTTATGAAAAGGCTTAAATTAAAAGGATTTGTACAGTTAAAGTTCTACTAATATAAAAGGCACATCTCCTCATTATTCTGTAAATATTAACCAGGAAATTGAAGTTGTAGGGACAAGTTTTTATACTTCTCCAATTTCTGACCAATTTGAGAAAGTTTGCTTACCTAAGGTCATTTCACCGGAGTCTTGCTACCATGAACACATTATAATTAATCCTGCAGATGCATACACAGCAGACAGTATCAAATCTCTTTGGTTATAATTTAATGTCAGATGATACTGTATCTTTCCTTTTTTACATCCTCTCTCTCTCTCACTCACTCTCACACACACCAGGTAGAGACATTCATATTGTAAAATTGAACTGTGCAAATTCAGTATCATAAGAAATAAAAGATAATTTCATCTGTATAGTCTATCAAAACATGCAACCATTTTTGTAAGTACAAACACCTTCTGACCTTTAAGTTACTTGTTTTGTAGTGATTCTCTACAATTTCTGAAGTTAGAGTGTTGGATACAGTTTTGAGCCTTTGTCTTTGGTGAATAATTTAAATAGAACTGTGGACTAATTAACAGATTCCCCTGCCAGATGCCTTTACAGAAAAAATTAAATGGACCAGAAAAATGACTGGTGGAAGCATGTTTTACAAACTGGTTTTCAAACTCAGCATACCTTCCTCATTCTAAAATATATTCTTCAACAGTTTATCACCAAAGAGTTCTTCATTAAAACAAATAACGTAAATAAAATAAACAAGGAGAGCGGCACAATTAAACTCTGAATGTGGATGGGAAAAGTGAATTACATTAATTAATCTGGCTGCCTTACTTGCACATAGACTTTAAGGGGTTCTCGCTTTATCTTTATCTGTGAGAAAAATCGGAACAATAATCATAAATAAATTAATCTAGTTTATCTCAGTCACTACTAATTCATCATCTTTGCTTTGTTGTAATTATAAACTGCATAAATGAGTAGATTTTAAATAGCCTTGTCATGTACTTTGTTAAATATTGATTAGCAGATGCTGTGTATCTCCTCTGATTGAAAGGCATAGGAACATACTTCTCTTAGGCTATTTCACATTCAGGCTACAATGAACATTCCCCTGGCATGTTTGGCATTAAAGAAAATGTCATTTTCTTGAGAAGGCATTTTTCAGGTTATGCTTTTTATTTTAAACAAGTTTTGTGAGGTTTATTTTTATCCAGATCTGTTTTGAAGCTCTGTCAAGCATTGTATCTGAATAAGATCAACCTCGTCTTAAGTAAATTACTAAAGCGATGTGTCTTGGTGATTGCCAGTTACCTCACTTGGATTTATAATGCATATTCCCCAATCAGGACCAATCTTACTTTCTTGAACAGTTTGGGGCCTGATCCTTTTCCGATCTATGTCAATGGCAAAATTCCCGTTTATGTCAATGAGAACAGGATTGGACCCTCAACTGTGCCATGAATTTACATATTCAGCCCTGATGAAAATCGTGAATAGAGTTTGGAAGTAATCATAGAAGCATTTAAGTAGTGTTGTTGTTTTTTAAGAGGAGCCCTCTGTCTTATTTAAGCACTGTGTTAAATGTAGTACAGTGTTTAAATGAAAGATGAACTTTCATGCTGTAATTTTGCATATGGCATATTTCATGTGGTCTGGTGGATTGTGTTCTCCAGGAACTCCTGGATTCTCAATCCAGCTTTCCAACAGACATATTCTGTGGTCTTGGAAGACAAGTCACTGTCTTTGGTTGTTTCCATATACGTTAAAAAACCACAATGTGGTTTGTCAATGTATCTGACAGGTGTGTTGAGACAACCAGTAAGTTAATATATCTACAGTAAGCTAATATCTACAGTGCTTTGAAAAATGTAAATATACCATATAATAAATATTATCGAATATTATTTATTTAGTGGTAGTAGTCTTATTCCTTTTAATCATGGTACAGTCAGTAAGGATTTATAAAAATATTCATCAAGATGATTTCAAGAGGTAAAAAAAAAGAAAGTTAGTTTGTCACCATTTTATGATATTCAAAACACAGTATAATTGTCACATCTATTTAAAAGAGAGAGTATTACACCTTGATGCCTTGTATTTGCAATAAGTGTTTTCTCTCTAAAATTTGTAACATTTCTTATCACTTGAAGATTATGAATGCATATTTTTAAGGAGGCTCTAATGTTTAAATGTGTTTGAAAAACATTATATTCTAAAATTATTTTTCCAGCATGTTTGTAAATTTCATAAAATGAAAGCTATTTCTCTGTATTAATATACCCTTTTAAAAACACTGTCTTTTTATGAAAAATAAGTGAAACTAAGCAATATATAACAATTACAAGACCCCACATTTAGGGCTGCTGACATTCACAGGATTTCTCCTGCCTGTGATTTTGGGAACTTCTAAATGTTAAAGCTAATCTCCACTTCCATTTTTTTTAAATTACCTTTCTTGTCCTTGTACAGATAGCATTGCAAATGGAACTGATCATTACAGAAGAAAGTTTGTGAAGATGGTTTTTCCTACAGGATACATATTTATTCACAGCGCCCACTCCAACTATAATGGGTTGCTCCGTGGGACCCATGAAACAGTTCACTGTTTTTAGGGAGACTTTCCCATATCGGTGTAGGTGACAATAATATATTTTGAATAAGATAGGAAATTGGTTAAATATAAAGTCTGGTCTCATGTATACATCACTTGACAATTGAGTGAATGTTTCTAAAAACTTTCTGTATAATCTTCAATAAAAAAGCAAAAACGGAAGGTCATATCCTTAGATGGCATACATTAATTATGCCAGTTTATACCATAGGAGGATGTGGTCCAGCAAATCTAGAGATTTTTGATGACAAGGTTAAAACGGCTAATTTCTCATAATTACATATGACCCTAATTTAATTTTGTGACTGTGACTGGTGTATTTGTTCAGATTTAGGGTGACCAGATGTCCCAATTTTATAGGGACAGTCCCAATTTTTGGGTCTTTTTCTTCTATAGGCTTCTATTATCCCCATCCCAATTTTTCATACTTGCTGTCTGGTCACCCTATTCAGATTACACATCTTAATTTTTTTTTTGTGAACTATGTAGTTTTCTCTGTTTAAAAGAGATTCCTACTCTATAGCGCTAATCTATTAATTATAGTTAACAACACAGCTGTCAGACAAGCAGAATGAAATGAAATGACAAAGATTTTGGTAGTACTGTGACAACTATCCAACAATTACATGACTGCATGTGACAGAGCACATTTTAAAAGAGATTCTGATGCTTTTTCTGTTGTACCGCTGATTATCAGCTTTGCTTATGCTTTGTCAGATTTATAACATTGCTCGTTTTACAACCTCCTTTTTCCATTTTACGAAGCAAGATTCCTTAAAGCAAGTGATACCTTAAGCTACCAGGAAGCAGATGAAGCCAAAACAACTGCAAGCCATGTTAGGTTTAGGTCTGGGCACCTGAACTGAGATCGGCGAGCCTGTCTGTCTTGGACTGTCCATGACACCCACTAATGGGCTCATGCAGCCTGGGGGAGGGAGGAAGCTGCCTGATTGAAATGCAGAGGGGACAAGAGCGGAACCTGAGGTGGGATCAGGGATAGTATACTGGGATTAGGAGCTTGGGGAAGTGAGTTGGAAACTGAGAGTAGCTGGGTGTGGAGACTGGGTCTGGCTGGGTGAGAAGGCTAGGATTGGAACAAAGAGCCAAGGCTAGGGAAGAGACAGGACAGAGACAATTTGGAGGGGATGATGCAGAAAGGGTCATGCTTAGCAGGAACATATTGAAGAGTTTGTACCCACTTAGGCAGAGGTCCCCAATCTGTGGGGCCCGCCCCTCTACAAGGGCATGGAGGAACGTTCGAGAGGCTGCCACTGGGGCCCAGGCCAGCCCCCATAGGGGGCGGGGAGAGGGAACCACCTAGCTCTGCTCCCACATCCATGTGTGGCCCGAGTCTCAGCCCTCTTACCCTGTCCACGTCTTTCCCTTCCACCTGACTTGGGAGGAGGTGGACATGGTAATGGCGGGCATGAGGTAAAATTTTGGCCACTGTTGCACTAAAGCCTGAAATGGAACCAAAGTTCCCTGAATCTCACCATTCCTCTATTACCACATAGCTATGAAACTGTCAAGGTTTTTTCCCCACTTTGAACTTTAGAGTACAAAAAGTGGGGACCTGCATGAACACTTCTAAGCTTAATTACTAGCTTAGATCTGGTACGCTGCCACCAGCCAGAATTTAGTGTCTGGCACACTTTCTGTTCCCCCAAAACCCTTCCTGAGAGAACACAGATCCACAACCCTTGATCTTAAAACAAGGAGAAATTAACCATCCTCCCTCCTTTCCCCCAGACTTTCCCCTCCCTGGTTGTCTTGAGACGCTTCACACCGATCCAACTTCTTGATTTTAAAACAAGGAAGAATTACATCTCCCCGTTTTTTCCCCCACCAATCCTGGAGAGTTCAGACCCAATCCCGTGGATCTTAAAACAAGAAAATCAATCAGAGTTCTTAAAAAGAAAGCTTTTACTTAAAGAAAGAAAAGGTAAAAATTATCTCTGTAAAATCAGGATGGAAAATACTTTACAGGATACTCAGATTCATATAACCCAGAAGAAACCCCCTCTAGCCTTAGATTCAAAATTACAGCAAACAGAGGTAAAAATCCTTCTAGCAAAAAGAAACATTCACAAGTTGAGAAAACAAACATAAGACTAATCCACCTTGCCTGGCTATTACTTACAATTTTGAAACATGAAAGACTGATTCAGAAAGATTTGGAGAGCCTGGATGTACCTTTGGTCCCTTTTAGTCCCAACAGCGAACAGCAACAACACAAAAAGCACAAACAAAGACTTCCCTCCACCAAGATTTGAAAGTATTTTGTCCCCCTGTTGGTCCTCTGGTCAGGTGTCAGCCAGGTTTACTGAGCTTTTTAACCCTTTATAGGTAAAAGAGACATTAACCCTTAACCATCTGTTCATAACAGAAACCTATTGGCAAAGTGTCCCATCGCCCTCTGGTCCACAAAGAAGATTACAACCTGCTACTACTATCAGTTACGCTATTCGCTCAAGAGGCACAAGTTCATGTGGTGAATCTAAAATTTGAACCCTGTTAATGACCCATGTGGATATCAGTATGTTTCCATGTGAAGGAATGTCTTTTCAGTTTCCTTTTTTAAAAACCTAGGAAATGATACAAAAAAAAACAAACTTGTGTTAAATGAGCATTATTAAGGCTGCAAAGTCAAGCACTCAGAAGTTAGGAAATGCCAGAATTAAGGTTGTCTGTGCCTTATGTGTATCTATCATGATAGAATCTTTTATTACATGATCCTATATTATGTTTTCCACAGGGCACAGAATGGACAGTGCTCACTGCATGAACAACTATTCAATATTTTGTTTTTAACTTGTTGTTCAATGCCTTATGTACTGCACACTATTCAAACAGTGCTCTGAAGGCAGAATTGCTAATTTTCTCATGTGCTTTCTATGACAGTCATCACCATATGGAAGCGGAATACTTCAAAATGTTAGTTAATTTATTACCCAACAGGCACATGAGATAAGTGGGTATTATCCCCATTTTACAGATGGGGAGCGGAGGCATAGAGGGATTAAGGTAAAAATAATCCATTGATTTTGGGTACCCTATTTGAGGCACCTAAGACACCTATTGGGTACCCTATTTTGAGACACCTAAGACACCTATTGGGTACCCTATTTGAGACACCTGCTTTTTCACTGTACATAGTATCATATAGCACTCTTATCTATTTAAAGCTCCCACTGACTTCAGTTTCACCTGTGAGTGATCAACACTTCTGCAAATCACACCCAGGATCTTAAATTAGGTGCCCAGAAAATGAGAGAGTCACTATTAGTGACCACATATGAAAAGCTTGTTTAAGTAACTTAATGAGCATCACATGCAAACTGTTTGGTGCAGGGAGGGGGGGATAGAATACAGTTCTCCAAGCTAGTATTGAGCTTCTTTAACCACGAGACCATCTTGTTTCTTCCTGCAATCCTCTGCCTCATTTGCTATCCACCTTCCAACGAGTGCAACACATGAAGCCAGAGCCCTACAGACAACAGTTCCCTTAACTACACAGTCCTGATTCGTTGTCTCTCAAGTCATACAGGATTGTCCTAACTACTAACAGGAGACAAATCTGAAAGTTTGCAGCAAATACATAAATAAACACATAATTTTATTTTTTTTTTAAAGGGAAGAAAGGGGTAGATACATTAGTAATGATTATGATTGGAGAAGTGACCTACTGCCTGTCAGAGACTTCTTCATAATCTGCCAGGGAAAGTGAAAGGCCCCTAAATAGTTGATCAGTCTATATTATTGGGAGAAATTCCTTTCCAGCCCAGGCATTCTGATTAGCCATGGCTCTGGCCATGTAAGCAGGGGCAATTATACAACATCCTATACTGAAAGATCATGCGAAGGTTAACAAGAATGTATTTTGGCTGACCAAAATAGATGTGTGGGAAACCATGTTCTTTCTGGTCACTGGATTATGGAACAAGAAGAAAACCAGTTACCCCAGTGACCCCTTATCCCCAAAAAAGTGGAGTCAACTGCCAATCCTTGTAAACCACTGGGATTTAATCTTATCCATGATGGATTTCACATACTCCAACCACAGCTGTTCAGTTGGCCAACAGCACATTTGAAATGTCTTCTGATGCCATGTGGCCACAGTAATACATAATTCCCATAGTGTTAAGAATCCATAGTTTAGCAAAATATTTGTATATGTTTTAGCTATTATTTCAAAGTATTGTTGGAAGTGGAACCTATTTTAATCTATGTTAAAAAAAAATTCATAATGAATGCTGAAATAAACTGAACTAATGTAATCTTCCAAAAAATCCCCAGAGTTGTGGCTATTAAGTAAATACTTCAGAAGTGAATTGTTTTTATCAGTGTATAAATAAGGGAGCAGTTAAAAAATGCAAAAAGCCAGATTTTACCAGATTTTATTTTGCTATGTGTGCTTTACTTTATGTAAAGGCCAGCTGGATGGAATTTTAATCTCCAGCATTTCAGGTGGCTCAGTACTGGGCATTCTTTGCACCATCCATTTAGTGAACCTGGATTACTAAATTAAATTCTGAAAGTGAATGTGCAGCATAGTCAGTAAGTTACAATAATGGTAGTGCACTGCGTTTCACCCTGAAAACATAGAAGTTATGGTAAGATGAAGTAAAGTGGGTTAAAGATAACAAAATAAGTATTTATTTTATAACCTTCTAAGAAATGAGTATAGGATTGATATGCCAAAATGTTCAGAGCTAGCATATTGATGGTTGAAATGACCCGGGTAAGAAGTGTTAGTAACTGTAACTAGATCCTTGATTCAAATCAAAAGGTCCATGGAATGTACAATACTTGTCTGGAATTTTAAGAGAGCTAAAGGTAGAAGACACGGTGAGTGGAAATTGGAAAGAATTCTCAGTACTTACATGATGCTGCATTCAGCTGGAATTTGCAAGTGTGGAACCAGAAAGTGTGAATAAAATAGCTGGGGAAATAAATTAAATTGCTATTTATATTAAGCAAATTTACAGTAATGTGATAAAACTAGATTGGAGTAAGGATAGTCCTGTAAAGGCAACAGATTGGGACTCTGGGGATTGGAGTTTAGTTTCTATTTCTGCCAGTGACTTTCATTCTGACCTTGGGCATTAGATCCCAGTACTTCAGTCCCCCATCTGTAAAATGTGGATAAGTATTCCTTTCCCCTCACTCTTTGGCTGCTTTGTCTATTTAGTTTTGCTGGGTGTTTGTTATTATGTGTTTGCCTAGCATGTTTGATGCATGAATGGAGGCCTGGGCATTACCAAGTACAAATAATAATAACAGATTGTTAACTTTTCAGGGTAGGAACAATACAACGTGTAAGGATAGCACTTAACAATGGAATATCAGTGTTGGTTGGGGTTTCAAAGCACTACACATATACAAATAAATAATAAGCTCACTATATTACAGTTCTATTTTAAGACCATTCATCTTCTTATTTCTTTTTTGTTGTTTCTCCCCAGGAGTTGCTGATTTTTTTACAGAATTTGCCCACAATGCACTGGGGAAATGAAGATATCAGTGTTCTCCTAGCAGAAGCCTACAGACTGAAGTTTGCATTCGCAGATGCCCCCAATCATTACAAGAAATGAGTATAAAGAACCAGGAATTTTAAACCAGCTTGTTCTGGAGTATTATGGCTTTCATTATTCTGGTTAGCACTTGCACATAATTACTAATCATTGCATTTAAATAAAGAATTCTGTGAGCATTTACAAAATGAGACTGGAATACCAAAGAGATGGACAGACCAGGATATTGAACATTATATTTACATAAAAGTAAACTTTCTTGCTCAACATATAAAAGCAACATAAGTTCAATTAAGTTTCATGGTATTTCATTTTTCTTACTTTGATAAAATATTGGAATTATGTATGAATATGGAATGCATTTTACATTCATCTCTGCCTAGTGATTGTCATGTATCCATGAGCCTTAAAATCTGTTATGGGAATGATTGTGAGCTGGTATAATTATTCCTATCTAAGCAATATTAGTCTCTGATACCTTTTGCCTGCTTATATTTGTCTGTGATAGGAATGATTCCCCTTGGTAGAAAACAAGGACATATCATGGGTATGAAGGTGAATTTGAAACAGAAGGGCTCACAAGTGTTTTTATTTTTATTTTTTTATTTTGAACCTGAGAGAACATTTAAATTGTATTTTGTGTTGATACAGAGAACCAAAATATGTAAATTCTACTGTAATAACACAATATATGGAATCTGAATAGGTGGCACAATTTGCACATTTTCTAGACGTCATTAAGGTTCTCCTGAGAGCTCTCTCAGGCCCCGTGAACCACTGTAACTACATGTTAAGGATTTAAGTGGCGCTTAAGGATACATGTCAGCATTGGATGAAATTCTCCCATACTCCTTATATTTTGGAGTATTTCTAAAACACACTGAATAAATTAAGAAATATGCTTTTTCTGTCATGGTAAACAAATTCATAATTATAAAGTTTTAAAAGACCTGAATGTTTGTCAGCATGAAAGTTCACTTGGAAGGATTTTATATTCAGTGGCTTAATTTACAATGCAAAATGTTTTAAATGTCACTTTTTGCCTTATAATCCATTTCTAAAACGTTAGAAAAGGAAAAAAAGTAATACTTGTGTCCTTCACTTATTTGTTGAATAACTTGCTTGATGATTTGTTCTCTCATTGTGATGCAGGGGAAGAGCAAAGGTTGTTCCTATTAACAAGCAGCCCGATTCCCCCCTTTCAACATTAGAAGAATAAAAATCCCCCCAAACTTCCTACAGTTAATGTTCCTTCATGTAATCATAGGGTTCTGAATGAATTTTTACAGTCCCTTAATTTACTATACTGTAAATGGAATATTTATTTTCAGGGAATCTTATCAAATGGGAATTCTGCCTGAAGTTGAGAACTGCAAGGGGCACATTATATGGAACTCAGAGTTATTTTACTTTAACACACAGTGTAGAAGTAGCAATGCATTTTTAAGTTAGGGGAATAAAAGATCTTCAGGATGACTTTGTCTTAAGATATTAATAATAATGAATTATTTGCAATCTCTTAGAAAATATTATCCACTAAGTTGGTTTGTTTCTTTTTCTTTTGGGGGTTGACATTAGCTAAATAACCTGTTTTGTGGGCCATGGTTTTTTACAGTGTTTTGACTAATTTAATAGCAGAATCAAGGTAAACGAGGAATCAGTTTGTGCTATTATACGGGATTTGTCTTTTAAAATGGCATGAAATTATTGATGGAGGTGAAGGAACTAACTTAAGCAATTCATAAACTGATGTTTAGCATCTAGGGCATGATTCTGTTCCATTGTAGTCAGTGGGAGTCAGTCGAAGCAGGATCAGGCTTCCTGGATTACTGTATTTGTGCCTAACGTACATAGTCTATGTATGTGTCCATCTTAAATATCAGTGTAGTCCCAACATTTTTGTTTATCTTTAATGGTCTAGTCACTGTGTGTCTAGAATTAACCTTAAGTTGACAAAGAATGTCATATTGTGCCTAACCGAATATCTTCCAGTAACAGAATACACAAAGCCTGAAACTTTTATGTGACCATTTGTGGTGGTTATAGCTATAAAACATGAATAAAAATAATCCGTTAATAGCGATTCAAATTATTGTAACTAATTCAGAAGAGAGAAGGCACCTGGCAGTAAGCATATAATGTTTTGTGAGATTTGTATAGTTAACTTTTTTTTATCGAGACATTATTTAGATAGTTATACAGGACATGAAAAGTCGACCCAAAGCTGTTTGCTGTGTTAGATGCTAATATGTAACATTTATAAAGCTTGGTATGTATTTTTAAAGTTTGCTTCACAAGTTACACTGACGTTGACTGCTACGTCTTCCAAATTCCAGTGATAAATATCACTTTCTTTAAAGGAAATGCTGTCATGCCCCCGAAAGAGGCTACATTTGCTGTTGTGCCCATGTCAGAATTTAAAGATTGTAATTATGCACATTGTTTAATGAGGGTGCTGGGGAGTTTCCTAATGTACTGATTATGTAGAGAGGATATTTTAGAGTACATAGGAGGCCAACATATTTTTATGTAAAATCTCTCCAAATTTATAATACCGTAAAACTTAACAGAAAAACATTTCACTTTATAAAAGTAATTATGCTTATGTTTTCATAAATATGCATCTCAGGCAAAGTGTCATTCCAACCAAACTGTTACCTAAAGAGAACAAATAATTTTCTCTGTCATTTTTACATCCATAGACCTATTTTTCAAAATCAAGAATCAGAATATTAAAATTGGTTTGTAATTTGTATTTTCTTATGGGTCAAAGATTTTAAACATATAGGGGGCATCTTGACACGTCATTAGTGAGTCCAATCTGTAATTTAATAAAATTGATATGAAAACACTGAATGCTGTGTTGTCTAAAATGCAGTGTCTTATAGGATTTTTGTAATAAAAATGTACAATATAGAGGAACAGCTTTATGGCTTCAGTATTCACATAGGAGTGTAAATAAATTAATCAACTATGTAAATATAATACTTGGGAGAACATAAGATTCTCAGCTTGAACACTTATGTACATCTCTAATACATTAAAACAAATCATGTTACAATGTTATTTGGCTTATTTTCATATGGAAAAATCCATGAATTTGTATTTAACTTCAGAACTATAAAATAAAATATAAGTACACAAAGTTCAGTTGTATTTTTTGACAAACAGAGAGATCATATATCAGAGGGGTAGCCGTGTTAGTCTGGATCTGTAAAAGCAGCAGAGAATCCTGTGGCACCTTATAGACTAACAGACGTTTTGGAGCGTGAGCTTTCATGGGTGAATACCCACTTCGTCAGACGCAGGTAGTGGAAATTTCCAGGGGCAGGTATATATATGCTAGCAAGCAAGCTAGAGATAACGAGGTTAGTTCAGTCAGGGAG
>NC_133769.1:33954678-33975837 GCF_003597395.2 Chelonoidis abingdonii
CTTGGGTAGTAGATAGAATAACCCTGGTCGGGGCTCTGAGGGTATGTTGATTTGTTCCAGTGTTAGTGTAGGGAGTGTCCTGAGTAGATGGTGCAGTTTCTTAGTGTATTCCTCAGTGGGATCTGAGGGAAGTGGCCTGTAGAATTTGGAGAGATCATAGTTTCAACAGACACTGCTTTTAAAAACTGTAAAATTAATGAAAGATAATGCAATAAATACATATTTCTAAAGTAATATATTATTTAGCATGGAAAGCACTCTGTAAATCACAGAGATTCGGAATTGTATCATTTTTATAGTAGTAATACACTCCCAATCCTGTATCACAAACCACTAAACTTAATGGGCCAAGTTCTGCTCTCATTTATATTTCTGTGACTCCCTGCCTTGCAGACTTTACAAGCTAATAAGTCAAGCAACATGCCATGGTATATCCCTGCATAATGAGCCACAGGAAAGGAAGCACAGGGATGTTTCCATGAGAAGCAGATGAGGCAGCTGTAGTTGGCAGAGCAGAGGTGGTGGAGGAGGGAAATGCAATAAAAAAACCAAGAGCCAATCAGTAGGGAGTTGCAGAGTTGTGAAGGGCATTGCGAAAGTGAGGACAAGGAGCTTAAACTTAATGTGGTGAAATAGCAAGAACCAGTGGAAGGTTTGATTGGCAGGGAGGTGATTTGATAAGAAAAATGAGCTTGAAAGATGATCTTAGCAGCTGCATTCTGTTATGAACCTTTGGAGGATAATAGGGGTATGAAGGTAGCCACAGTGCAGGTACAATAGTCAAGATGGGAGGTGATGGGAGAATGTCATTGTCTTGGTTGTCTAGACAGAAAAAGGATGGCATGTAAAAATGCTTTGAAGAAAAACTGGGTCTGCAAGGGCAAGAGAGGAGGAAGTGGTACAGACAACCATTATGTTCTATATTTGAAGCACAGGAAGAATTGTGACCAAGGGGAAGATCTCACGTTCGGTGGCCCTTGTGCTTCTACATCAGGTAAACTCTTGTGAAAATCTCACCTGCTTATTTTGTTAATAATGAGACCTCCAGAAGATGTCAGAGAGGCAGGATTGGGTAAAGGAAGACAAGTCAAAAGTGGAGAGAGAGAGAGAGAGAGAAGAAAGAGAGGATGTAAAGTGATAGAGACAGAGCCCAGTGAGTGATCTTGGGTAACAATACCATGGAGAGTGAGAAAATGGAGCCTCCAAATGAGATGATGAACAGTAGGAGGTGTAGATAAGGTCTGGAAAACCAAGAGAGAATGAGATTTCAAGGAGGTTGGGGATGGAATAGGGTTCCTGAGATTTGACTAGGAAAAGATTTTTGGAAATCTAACCAAAAGCAGTTTATTTACTTATGCATTTTATTTATTTTGAATGTATAAAATATAGCAACAGGTGCCCATGCAATACTCCAGGTGTGTCCTGCAGGTTTAAATATAACAGGAAAGGACTGTCCCAAACATTGGTCCACTCCTTCCTCAACAGCCTGAGAAAGAGAGATCAAAAATGGGCTTTCGCAGCTTGTCTGAAAAGTTAACAAATCTAGGCTCTGATGGGCAGGGAGTAAAGGGTGAACAGAGAGAATTCCAAAACCAAAGACCCCTCACTGAGAATGCCCTGCCTAGTACCTTTCCATCCTTCATATCAAGTGGTTCCACCTCAAATGCCTTTGCTGATCACAACAGTAGCAATATGTCACGAGAAGAGAGATAATCTTGGCTAAACTGGTTCCACTAACTCTTCCAGCTACAACCACTTGCCTCCCATCCCCATCAACATACAGTTATGTAAAATGTTCCAGTACACTTTAGGATAAAACAGCGTGTTATAGTGAATTAACAAACAGCATTAGGTGAAGCTAATTTCTTAGGATTTAAATGCACCCTTCCAAGCCATAAAATTTATGTGTGTGCAGTCTTTTAAACAGCAAGATTATTTAACCTCGGGCTGTCTTAAATGTTTGAGAAACAACTCCTGAGTCACCATTCTCAAATTCTGTGAGTCTAATCACACACATCTGCATGTACACACATACTCACTCTGCCTGTTACCTGGTGGTTGGAAAAGAGATGCAAGAAGATTCGCTACGAGTATCTTCTGGCCAATAAACATTTAATTTTTTAATAGATTCTTATGAAAAATGATTGTCATGACTTTGTCATTCAGCTTCAGGAAGTTGGTACTGCAGATTTGCTGATGGTTTTCTTAGCTGCTTATTGTCCATGGATTTGTTGGCCGGCCAGAGGCTTTTTGCTTGTAAGTCATAGATGCTGTAAATTTCTCCACCTGTGCCTTGGTGGTCAGCCAGAGAGGTGGAGAAAGTACAGGCCTTTTTCAAGGATTTTGGAATCACAAGATCAGAAGACGTGAGCAGTGGTTTCACCTTTTCCTCCAACTTTTCAGGATTATGCATTCCTTTTCCCTCCCCCGTGTAATTTCTCCTCAGGAATTCCTTAGTTAATCAGAATGGGGCATACCCCCTCTAAAGTCACTGGCATCACCTAATAAGAATCAGTTAGGTAATCTTTATGCAAATCATTTGTCCTCCCAGTTTTAGCAGATGTCACAAAAAGCCTGCAAAATTCTCCCCATGTAACTGTTGACATCAGCTTCTTTTGGCATGAAGTCTATCGAGGCATTAGGTCAGCAATAATCTTGCAAAGACTGACTTAAAATCTTATAAAATAGCTCAAAGATACAAAGCTAGCATAAAAATTAGAACTGAAATCACTCCAAACATCCAGCCTACATACACTCACCCGACAGAAAAACGTCCTCATTTTAAGATTGTGCAATTGATTCTTTTTGGACCAATGTTTAAAATTGTCTTTTATATTTTTGTTGTCCATTAGCTGTTAGCAGCTATAGCTTTAACCAGCATTTCGCCACAAAAATCTGGGAGAAATTGGACTTTGTCAGCCACAACAGTCTCTTCCTCTTAAAAATGCATTCAGTTTCTATATAGGGCCTCTTGTGCCCACACACAAGTACACAATAAGCTGAAGGATATGCTTTGACTTGTTTGTTGCAGCTACTGTACTGTAACATCAGCCTTACTTAGCTATGTTTTAGCTCCAGCTAGGTTTCTGCTCAGCCCATTAGCTTGCTGCTTATATTTGCTATTGTTCACACTGTGAATAAACTATAAATCTGTGATACAGCCAAAGAGCTAACTTCGCCACTCTGCATGCAAACTGGAGCTCATGAGAAAAAGAGATTTTAATAAATAGTTTTATTTCAAAATGTTAATTGCACTGCTTTAAAAAAAAATTCATAGCAAAAACTAAAGGAGACATAACTCCACTCTCCAAGCCTGAAGGTAGTGGTAGTGGTTCATTATTTTTATTGCAGTGGCATCCAAAAAATGCAAGATGTTTTCCAAACACTGAAGAAGACCCAGTCTCTACCCCAAAAAGTGTACAGTCTATTTCAAGATCTCCTGAGATAGCTTGCTAAGCCACATTAGGAACTGGAGGCCAGGATGGTACTGCTCAAGGTGGAATAAGGACTTCAGAAATATCCAAGATGATTCTCACTGACTGACCAGATTCCCAAGCAACAAATGTATCTACTGATTGTGAACATGTATTATTTTATATTCCTCTGGAAGCAAGGAATGGCATGTTAAAAGCAGAGTGCTCTGATTATTACTTAACTGAATGTATTTCTAAAAGAAATGATGCTAGGTAGGTTAATTGAAGAAAAACCTTGCAGAATAGTTTGCCATTGTTTTGAAACAAGACGGCGTCTTAACTAGTCTTTCAGTTACATATCAAGCAAAAGAAATTATCAAGCAATCACAAAACTTGAAACTCACCTGTAAGTTTCTCATGAGCTCAAAAGCCATTAAATTGTATCAATAAGCCATAAAAAGTATTCAGCATAGTAGGTGAAATATGTTATCATGTAAGATTGTAGAGGCCTCGCCAGAAATCGTAATTTTAAAGAACTTGCACAAAACTTAAGTGAAGTTAATGTTGCTTCTGCATATCAGAGTCTTACCCTTCAAGAACACAGGACTTCAAAACCCCAAGCTCAAACATTTCTTGTTACCAAGAGAAGATTATACATCTACCAGAACAAGCTATCTGCTTCCTTAAACCAAGCTAGAGCTGGACAGAGAGGAATCAAAGGAGAACTATATATTATCAAATCTTTAGAAGAAGCTAATAGCATTAATCCTAATAGCATTAATCATTTATGTCTCCCCACATGCTTATGCTGATTTATTATTTCATTCTATAAAACATGTTTACTAAGAATTGGTATAGATAGTGAAAGTCTCCATGACTAAGATAATGACTGTACTCTTTCAGTTTCAAATTATCCCAAACCCATTAACCGTCAGGGTCATGTCAAGGAGAGCTAAAGGAAACTACATTCAGATTTATTGAGCAGACTTATTCTGAAGGCCTGGTTTTTCGTTCTGGATTATAGTTTTCCTTAAAAAAGGAGTTGAGGAACATACTGTACATTGAGTTTGTTTTATATAAGTGTTGCACTACGATTTGATAAACAAAACAACCCCAATTTTTTGCTCTAGTGATATCAAAAGTGTTTTGGGAAGATGAGGATGTTGGATAAAGCAGCATATCCAATGCAATTGGGTAATGCATTGGTGACATGGAACTTGACCAAACTGAAATTATTGGATAGGAGAAATTCATTGAAAAAGAAGATGAGATCATTTTGGTTTCAAATAGCGTCTTTTCAGAATTCTGAGTCACATATTGTATTTCCATAATGTATGCTGAACACTTTACTGGCTACTAATAAACCTTGCCAGCTATAATTCTGTTTTAAGTTTAGAATTTAAAGGGACACCAGCAATGCAAAATGCTGTCCTTTTTGGTGTTTTTTTAACCTATTCTTACATGTAACACCTGTGATTACTAACACCACAAGAAAGGGATGAAAAATATTCTCTTATTTGTGCATTTGACAGCAATTTGTATATAATCAGTTTCACACTAATTCAGCAAATTTCTCTACACAGGCATTTCCTGGGCCCACAGAGAATCCGCATTGAATTTATTGTTAATTCTTTCAGGCATAAGGATCTGCCCATGCACAACAGCTTGCTAAATTGGGGCCTAATTCCCCTTCCCTATTTGCTTGGGTCTTTCACATAGTAGCAAGGGAGAAAAAATATTTTAAGAAATAGAAAAACGTGATTGCAAAACCAGAAAAATTGGCAGGGCCCTGAGTGGCAGATGCAGGATCTGAAATTACTTAACTCATTTTTTGTAATTGACTAGCTTTCAAGTTGCCTGTTTACTTGGCTAGCTTTCAAGTTAACTATTCAGCTTAAGGGGCAACTTTCTCCAGTAATCTGCTGTATAAAACTTATTTCTCCTACACACGCAGACTGTTTTTTTTTAAACATACATTTCTGTCACAGTCATGGTTTATTGTGCAGATAACTTTTATTGAGCTTGATAGAAAAATTACCCTGAACTACTTGGGTTTCTCTATTAATAGAAGTTTGCTATGTAGTGGAAGTAATGGAATAAAGTGTTAAGAAGAAAAAAATACAGAACATATATTTTAAAGTGCCTTATTCCATTGGCAGTTGATCCACACCAGTTGTGTAGTGTAGTTTTTCTACTTGTGTTTTCCTAATTTAGTGCTCCATGTTATATCAAGAAAATAAAAACCCAGCAGGATCTTATTAAAGAGGATAAAGCAATATGCCGCATTTATTGTGAATCCAGAAAGAATCATAGTAAGCAGTCATACTATAACATTCCATTCAATTTCACATTCATTCACACATTCATTCATACACGTACAGGTTCTGCAAGGTTGTTGTCATAGTTACTAGCCTTAGAGTTGCTTGTGCCAAGCCACTGGCCAGGTGGCCTGTACACGAGGAGAGAGTAGGGCCTTGTCAGCTGCGCATCTGATGCTCCTGGAAGTTGGTTTGCAGAATCAGACCCAAAGTCCTTAGTCTTCAGGGTCTGTTCTTACAGGGGTCCATCCTCATGTATTTGCCTTGTCATGCTGTTCTCCTGTTTGAAGTGATATTCAATGCTTGTTCTCACGTTTGAAGTGATAGTCAATCACACAGAATGCACAGCAATGACAGAATGACAGTATGTTGTTATTTTGTTCTTCCGTTCTTTGGCCTTCCTGTCTTTGGGGCAAGTATGCCCTTAGGGTTATCGGGCTATCTCATCCGCTGTATTCTTCAGCCAAATGGTCTTATTTTAAGGCTGGCACCTCAACCTTTAATCTTCATTTCCTCATTCAATCATACATAAAATCACACTCACACTCCAACATATTTCCTATCACATCTGCATTTTATCACCTACCCATCCTTTAACATAACCATTCTAAAATCACGGGGACATGGCAGACTTCAGTAAGTCTATTCATCCCACTTGTTACATCTAAAAGGAAACAAACAAGATAAGCATGCGAGGATGGAGGGGTCTCACAGATCTTATTCTGGGGTTCAGGAAAACAAAGTTGTACCAGTCATAAAGGACAGCTGTTATCTTGTTACTTTTAGAACAAACTCTTTGTCTCTGGATGTTTTTCTACAATAAGCACAGACCTTGCAAACTGGCAGGCCTGTTTCAATTAGCACAAACTTAGCAGCTGAGAGACATATTTCTTTCTAATGATCAGACCAATTCCAGGGTCTGTTCTGGAATCATTTTTCTTACCTTTTCCACAATATAGATGTATTAATTATTACTTTTAATCCAACATCCAAACCAACTTTTTTGTATAATGTTTGTAGGCACCAATTCAATAAAGCATTTAAGCATGTGCTTAAATCTAATAAATGTAATTTACTGAATTAGGGTCTTGATCACTAAGCTATCAACCAGTCCCTACAATGACAATATTATTAACCCTTCACATCTTCCCTTGTATGTTCTGTGCCCAAAAATCATCTACTTTATTGTAACATTGTACGAATAAGGCGTTATAAAATTATTAAAATTAAATGCTTTTTCATGTGCAAGAATAAGATTATTGGTTAATTTTAAAGTCAGCACCCTTCTTTAAAACAAAAATTACAAAAATCCAGAGTGACTGTAGTTTTCAAATAAAATTCTGGAAATTGGATGATTTCCAAATAATTTGAAATATGATTAGCTATAATCATAAATGGATTTCCTGGCAGTGCATGTATTTTTGGAATTTCTCTAAGCATCAATACTATATTTTAAGGTTGTACTATAAAAATAACTTGCTAGTCATTCTTATTAAATACTCTCATTGTACTCTTTAAATGTATTTGATTACTGAGTAATCACATATATTTGGCAGATTCAAACGGCCTCTCATTTTGTGTATGATAAAAGTTCCTTAGAAGACACCTCTTTTTCTGGGCATCTTAGACATGCAAAAAAGGAGCTTGAAAGGGAGTAATTCCTGGAATTACTGCAGTGGTTATTGACCTCTTGAGAGGTGAGTGTTTGAAACTAAGAAGTGGTTGGCGAGCTGTTTTTCTTTGTTTGGAAGCTATGTCTCTGGGCCTGAGTGAGTGAGTTGGACTTTGTCATTTTGAGGCACTGAGGCTAGGTTCCAACACTGGAATTAAAAAAGGGAGGAAATCAAATGCTTGGGTGAAAAGAAGAGATACTGTTGGAACCTAGGCAGCCTGATGTGGAAGACATTCTAATTTCTGAATGAAGATGAATATAATTATTTAGGTCTAAAGTCCAAATTGATTTCCTGAAGAAGATGGAGAGACTGAGACAGCAGCTGTGAAACCAGATCCATGCAGGGAAAAGCACGATTAAAGAAGCTGCCAGCTGGAACAATGGATGGGATAATTGTGGTTGAGGAAGATGAAAAAGAACTTTGACTAGGAACAGTGGAAAAGAGCAAAAGGAAAACAGATATAGTATGTTTCAACCTAGATTTCTGCAATGGAACAAAGAAGAAAAATGTGACGGGAGGTTTTTCAAGATGTGTGGTCCTCATGTGTGTTCCATTTTCCATCCTTTTCCCCCTCTGCTTCAGATTTGTCATAGTCACAGTGGAGAATTCACCTCGGATGGAAACACAAGGCAAGCCAGGTTGAATGCATGGACCCAACAGACACTACTTTCAGATTCTCCAACTCTGGACACACGGTGCATATGTGTAACCTTCAGTGGAGGAATATAGATTGGCATGTTTTCAGTGCCTAACAAATGGTTATCTAAAATTACCTTGGAGATGATGTGAATCATGACATAACAGAAAGCAGTCCCCCTAAAATGCCATTAATTGTAGCCAATCTGCCTCTGTTTTGTGGAAATTGCACAGAGTTGTTTATACCTCTAACTGCACTAAGGTTTACAATCTCAAACCAGTTGTATATTATCTAAAAGAGGTATAAGAAGGCTAAACGTCACTGTGATGGTAAACGCAGTGGGTATTCACCCACGAAAGTTCATGCTCCAATACGTCTGTTAGAATATAAGGTGCCACAGGACTCTTTGCTGCTTTTACAGAAACAAACAATGTTCACAAAGATGCAGCCCCCTCCTCCCCGTCCAATTAGTCCTCATCTTTGCAACTGACCACCACCAAGCCACAGTTTTGAAGTTTTGGTCAGGGGCCCGAATGACCTTCCCCACAACATGGCACTCTCAACTACTTCCACCAAAACTTTTGGCCACCACCTGCAACCATTCCATTATGCCTGAGCAGCAATAACAACGGACCAATTGGTACTGGAGATCATAAGCTCAGGTTATGCTATTCCCTTTCTTTCCCACTCTCCTACCCTACCCACTTCCCCATCCCTCTTCAGGGACCCTTCTCATGAGCACCTTCTACAACCAGAACTGAACCATCTTCTGCAATTGGGTGCTGTGGAGCAAGTTCCCACTCAATACAGGGGGAAGAATTTTAACTCCCATTATATTCTCACCAAAAAGAGAAATGGCAGATGGAGACTCATCTTAGACCCTTGGAAGCTCAAAAAATTGTGCAAAATCACAGATTTAAAATGGTCACAATGGCCACAATTATACCAGTGATAGCCAGGGGGGACTGGTTTTCAGCCCTTGACCTCCAAGATGCTTATTTTCACATTACTATACACCGGCCTCACAGACGATTTCTAAGATTCATGGTGGGACCAATCATTACCAGTGCAGAGTACTACCCTTTGGCTTTTCCAAAACCCCTGAAGTAGTGGCTGCCCACTGATGAAAAAAAGGGGTAATGATTTTCCCAAACTGAGACAACTGTCTACTGAAAGGTACAACTCAGGAAAAGCAACAATCATGGTGCAGACCACAATTGCTTTGTTCCAGACCACAGGATTGCAAATAAATGTACAGAAATCTACAGTGACTTTAGTGCAAGAACTGGAGTTCATTGGGGCCTACCTAGATTCCACACAGGCCAGAGCATTGCTGTCTAACCACAGATTCATTACACTAAACAACCTCATCTCAATAGTTATCAGCAGCCCTTAAATATCTGCCAAAACCTGTCACATAGCAGCCACAACATTCATTGTGAGACACACAAGACTTACATGTGCATTGCCCACAGAGCTGGCTGAGCATAGTCTACACCCCATGAAACACAGTCTAAACAAAAGAGTAACAGTACCTCCAAAGGTCATTGCATCACAACAATGGTGCAAGGCCGCCCAGAGTATTCCAGGGGCCTGGGGTCTTTGGTGGTGGTGGGCCCCCGCTTCGGCGGTAATTCAGCGGCGGGAGGCCCTTCCGTTCTGGCACCCACCGCCGAAGTGCCCTGAAGACCCGCGGTGCGGGCCCCCTGCCACCGAATTACCGCCGAAGTGGGACCCGCCACCGAAGTGCAGCGGGGTCTTCGGCAGTAATTCGGCGGTGGGGGGCCTTCCTTCCAATCATACAGAATGAATCAATCTGCATACTGACCGACAACCTAGCATGCATATTTTATATCAATTGCCAAGGAGGGGCTCATTCCCATTCACTCTGCACTGAAGCCATGAAACTATGGAATTGGTGCAGATACCACAACATAAACATCTCAGCATCTTACATCCCAGGGTGCCAGAGCACAACGGTGGACACACTAAGCAGATGTTTCTCCCAGGAACACGAATGAGAAATACATGACAGTGTCCTCCACTCAATAGTCCAAGAATGGGGCTTTTTATCTGTAGACCTGTTTGCATGAGCAATGAAACACAAGTGCCCACTTTTCTGCTCCAGGGTAGGTCTGGAACCCAAGTCCTTAGGGCAATATTTACCTCCAGAAATAGAAGAGATTCTCACTATAGTACTAACAAAAACAGTTTACTGCAGTCACAGCACCTCTCCCAGTCATACTGGATTACATATTGGCACTCAAGAATCAAACTTATCCATAAGCTTTATCAAAGTATACCTAGCGGCTATCACAGCCTTTCACCATAAGTTGTATGGAAGTCAGTCTTTGAGCACCCAATCGCTAAACACTTCCTCATTGGGATACAGAACATTTACCCAACAACCTATACCCCTTGGGACTTGAATCTTGTACTTAAATGTCTCACCGGAGCATCTTTTGAACCTTTAGCGACCTGCTCACTCCTTCATATGTCCATGAAAGTCGCATTCTTGGTCGCGATCACCTCAGCCAGACAAATTAGCAAGACTGGGGTACTGATGGCCAAGCCCCCGTACACAGAGTTCATTAAAGACAGTCACTTGGTGACCACACCCAAAAATTTTACCTAAAGTACCCTACATCCTTCCATATAAACCAAACCATACACCTCCCCACGTTTTATCCAAAACCACATGGGAACTCACAAAAGGCCATGCTATATACACTCAATGTCAGGTGAGCCATAGCATTTTACTTAGACAGACAAAGCTACGTTGAAGCAGATGAACTCACTACCTTCTGTAGCCAGAAGCAATGACATGCCTGCTGGAATGGTATATCAGAGGTTACATGCTGTAGCGGCCACTAACGAGCACAATGAGCAAATCAGCAGTGATAGAGGTCAGAAAGGCACAATTTGTTATCTGTTGCTGTTGTTTATTATTTAACATTCATATTATGGGATCACACAGAGGTCCCAGTAAGGATCAGGACGCTGTGGTGGGCACCTGTAGGGAACCAAAACTGAGGAAACAACTAAGAATTTGAATTGGGATTAAATGCAATTGAATTGGAATTTGGGCACCTAATTTCCTTAGGCTGCTTTGAAATATCCCAGCCGAAGGCAACAAAGAACATAAAGCTAAGTCTTACAGCAAGACACTTTTTCTCCTGCACTTTCTGGCTTTTAGCATCTGCAGGCCCATTCCAATAATCCCTTACTGAATGTTCATTTACTCCTTAGGGCTAGATTGTGACTAACCCGGCATGTGCATGCCAAGGAGTGGAGGGCAGAAAGAGCCTCCTTCCCTCTTGCACTCTTGGTGACAGGATGAGGCCTAATTAAGGTCTTTGTGCTCCCCTTGAGGGGAAAGACTGCTCTTGACTAATGGTGTTATGCAGCAAGACAAAAGGTGCAGCCATAGTCCAGTTTCCCCTGCTCCCTGCACAAGCCAGCGCTGCTGCCCAGCATGCTGCAAGTCCCTAGGAGCACAACTGAGCCATAAGATTTCCATTGCCAAGTTTGTTTGTTTCTTGTTTCTGTTTTGAACCCCAGTGCTCTTCTGTGAGCAAACACCACCCCCCCCGCCCCCGGCAAATATGTCTGAGAACTTCTGATAGCCTTTGCATTTAGTAATGGAGCTAAGAAACTATTCAAAAACAATAGGAGCTGCACAGGGGCATAGAGTGCAGCCATGGAGATTAAAACGGCAGCAAAGCCTAACAAATTTATCTGAAAGTAGCTGGCAGTGTGGGCACTTCAGAAGTGCAGAACTTAACTATAACTGGTAGCCAGTAAGATGTGGGTTGTGTTTCAATGTACAGACTAATTGTTTCCTTAACGGGGTAATGCTTCTGGAGGCCACAATTTGGAAGTGCAATGGCTTGGAAAATGGAAGTCAATAAAACAATGCACGGATAACTGGCGTTACTAAAGGGGCAGAGAATTCAGGTGCAGACAGTTTAATCACCAAACTGATTCCTCATTTGTTAGGTATGGAAATGCTGGTTTGGAAGTTGACAGAGCACATCAGGAGTTATGGTTTGTCCTGAGAGTGCCGGCTACCAAGCATTGTCATGGCAATGTTTGCCCTTCAGGGCAGAGAATACCTTCATTGCAGCAACTAAAAAAGAACGCATCCTTTTTATTTTATTTTATTTTATTTTATTTTTTCTCCCCAAAAGATGTGGCCAGAACTAATTAAACAGTGAGATGTTTGTGCTGTGAGTCAGGTAAGAACAAGGCCCCATGTGTGACGCATTTAAGCATCTGTGCAAATAGCTGCATAATTTACCTTCTTGCCAAGTTACAACATAAATCTTTTTGCCACTTCAGCATTAAAAACTTACTATTTGCCCATTGATTGATCATTTGTCAGCACTGTTGCTTGTCTTCCCATCATGATGCTGAAGCTCTACCTTGGTAGAGTAAAGAGGGCTCAGAGGAGAGGGCTACAGCTGACATCTGAGGCTTCTGAAGCCTGCAAGAACTCAGCTGTATGTCTAGCAAGTGAATGTGCCTAACAAATGCCTTACCTTGCTACATAGCTCCTGATTTGCACATCACAGTTCAGCTCTGCTTTGGTGAGGCTTAGGAACCCTGGATGGGAGAAGCCACCTCCTGAAAATCTTACCTCTACTCTCCCACCATGTCACTGCTTCCTCCTCTGTCTACCCCTACTCCTCCCAGCCTAGGAATCACTCAAACTCTGGAACCATTTTCTTATCAGTTAACATCACTGAAAAAAGAAGTCTAATATGCTGCTTAGTACATAGAGCCTTGAGTAAGAGGTATAGCATTTAATGCAAAGAACATGTGGAATAATCTAGTGTTCAGAACACAATCTTGTTCAGGCTCCCCTGTTGAACAGTTCATGATATGGCACCCCAGGGCTAAGTGGCTCCCTACTATTTTTTTTGAACTACAGTGCCATGTGGTGGGTTTTTCATTTTACTGAATATTCTGCACTTTAAAAAAAGTTATCTTTTTCTGCCATTGATACTTTTAAAACATTTTTACCATCCCATTGACTGTCCTTTGGACCTGCACAGTAAAATTGAGAGAAGAAAAAAATATATCCGAGTCAAGCATAGTGATTTCAATATTATTAAAAAAGTATAGAGACTTTTGAGTCCGCACAGTGCTGAGCTTCAAAAGAATAACAGCCAAGAAGGAGACTGATGTACCAAGGAGAAGAGGGACAATTCTGGACAAAGGGAGTCAGGCAAGGTTACCTGTCCAAAATAAGACAAAACCAAAGGATACTTATCGAGAAAAAATATGGAGCTAAGAGGTCAGTGATAAACAAAGATTCAAGAATAAACAGTCATTTAATAAGGTAGGTGGTGAGCTGCAATGTTTAGTGTGGCATTGATTTAACATGCTGAGAACACCCCTGTTGGTATTAGTATATCTGACCTTCTTAATAGCAAGCGTCTAAAGAGTGCCGGATGATCATTTCTGCTTCAACCATTTTCTCAGCCAAATAAGTGTGAAAACACTACGTATGCGAAAAAATTTGCTTAAATGGTGTAATATAAAGCATTGATGCGTGTACCAAAATGTTAATATAGAATAACAAAAATTATATGAAGGAGAATTTCTGGAAAAATGCACCACAAAACAAACACTATTCCTGAAGATACCTGTGATATATTTCATCCTCACTGGACAGAAGCCCCTACCCCAGTACCTCATAAACTTTCCACCACAACTTCAACATCACCACCATTTTCAACCAGCATTCCTCTAGATCACTTCACACTAGCATCGACCCTTCACTTGGACCAAACACGTTTGTATCTTAAATAGAGGAACCCTTACAGGACACTCTATACAAGAATCCCATGGATCACAAACACTTACTTCCAGAGTATTCCCACCAACCGACCCAGAAACCCAGTTATGTACAAGCCAGGCACTGAGATACCACAGCATATGCCTCCAAAGAGAAAGTCCAGGACACACCTTAAAAACACTTAGATCCACTTCATGGAAGGGCCCACCCAAATACCCGCAGGCAGAACCTGCCAGACACACATGACTGACACCACCCCAGTGTCACCACATTGGACGCCATAGGGACATTATCAAAAATTACAACACATATTTGATAGGAAGCCTGTCAAGGTATGATTCCCCCGTATGCTAACCCTTAGCGTCCACAACCTGCGATGTGAACCCCTCTAAGGCCTTAATTACTAGCTTAGAAATGGTAGCAGCTGCACCAACCCCAAAAAGATAGTGTTTTGGAGAACACTTTCTGGCCCCACAAGACCCTTTGGGTCTCAAAAACAAAGGGAAACAAACCATTCCTCACCTCCTTCTCTTCCTCCCAGATTCTCCCCTCCCTGAGTAACACTGGGAGAGCCCTGTGAGTTCAACTCCTGGAATCTTAAAGACGAGAGGAAATTCACCCCCCCCCCCACCCCCCGTTTTTCCCCATCCCAGACTCTCCCTAGAAGATAGAAGGACAGTGATCCTAACACAGAGAGAAATCAGGCTGTTATTGCGCCCACAAATGTCCCCTGACAGTGAGTTGCGACCCCCTCCCTTGGGTCTTAACCAGAAATAAAAAAAATCAATCAGGTTCTTAAAAAGAAAGGCTATTTAATAAAAGAAAGAAAAAATGTAAAAATTGTCTCTGTAAAATCAACAATGGGCAAATCGTTAGAGGGCTCTTTCAGCTTATTAGACACTAGAGAGAAGCCTCCCCCCCCAGCCAAATACAAGTGCAGCAAACAGAGATTACCAATCCTTCCAGCACAAATACCACAATTTGCAAATAAGAACACATAAAAAGGGCTAAAACCTCCTTATATAACTGGACTTACTTAAATTGCAACAGAAGAGGCTGTTTCAGCAAAATCTGGAGAGTCATGGTTATAATTCTGGTCCCCTCTCAGAACAAACAGTCAGAAAGAACAAAAAAGAACCCGCAAAAAGCCACAGACAAGCTGTCCTCACCGATATTTGAAACGTGTCTTGTCACCTGATTGTCCTCAGGTCAGGGTGTATCCAGGATTTACTGAGCTAAGTTAACCTTTCCACAGGTAAAAGGACATTAACCCTTAACCAAATCGCTGCTTTATGACGCGGGGCACATGATCATCCTGAAGAGATTCTTTCGCTGAATATCCTCACTGGCCTTCAAAACTACCCAAAAAAGCATTGCCAAGCAAGCTTACCTAGAATGGGACAACTCAAAGCAACATGAGAGCTATCCAGAAGAATACCGGTGGATTGCTTGTTACAAACAATGTGGCGAGAGCGATATCTGCTCTCTATTAATCTTTTGCTGGTATTATATGTAGTGCGTGTCCACAACTAAATCTTGCACAGGTCCCCTGGGGCCACACTGCCTCTCCTGATATGGGGTGTACTTCAAGGCCCCTATAACAACCTCATGTGCCGGTGTAAATCTGATTACTTATCATTGCTGCTTCTTGAATGAAACTCAAACTGAAAAATATGAAAATACGAAAAACTCTTGTCTGTTTTATCGTGTACGTTGGGTGTTCGATGTGTTAGTGTGGGTCGTGTGGTATGTGCTTGTGTTGTCTCTGGTTGGAACCCAGTTTATACACAAAAGCGATTCACTCTATACACCTCTACCACTGATACTAAGGTGACCCAAATATATAACGCTGGAATTCGGAATATAATGCGTAGGGGCTTAAGGTCTAGTTGCGTTCCGGGTTGGTGTTTTCGCGTAGTGCTGGACTTGGATCGATATATGCTGTATAGTTGCGAGGTAGGTTAGAACGCCTAGTTTCACTCTATAACAGTACAGGTAAGATTTGTTGGCTCCCAAGTCGACACTGGTAGGTATCGGAGGAGAAGTGGCGTCTGTATCTGATTTTCAAAAAAAAAGTACTCCTCATCAAATGAAAACTTGCACCTGCCTTCCAAAAGCAAGCTTGGAGACTTTAAATAGTGGTTGCTAATTGATACTAAAACCACAACTTCACAGAGAGACGTGTTCATGGCTCATTACAAATTCTCTCTCTTCTTGCCCACCCCCCCGCCCAGCAGCCCTATACTATCTCACCTACTTTGTCTCTCTCAGAAAAACACTGTTGTCAGTTCTGTAGCTGAAATAATTGCTTCTCTTGTTTTTAACACATTTTTAAACTGTTTGTGGCTAATTTCTCTCAAAGACTGGATGAATTTTGGAAGCAGTGGCTGTGATGGAATTGGTGCTGCTTTGTAATAATTTATGAATACTGTACGTTGACCTGTTTTAATGTATATTGACCTGTTTATTGGGAAGTTTACTGTGTGCAGTAGTTTAATGGAAGTCTGAAAGGGAAAATAAGCAGGAAGAGAAAAGAATCCTTCTGGATAAGCCACCCCTCAGTAAACCCTTGTCAGAGGCCTGCCATTTGAAGGAGAGCTCTCAGAGAGATCCAAAAGGAGACAGAGCTGCAGCTAACCCTGTGACAATGGCTGTGAGCTTTGTTGTTCTTTCTTTGTAAGTATAAATATGAAGAGCTGCAGATTACTTTTTTGGTATTTCTGAACACCGGAAACAGATGGACAAACAAAAAACAGAGGAGAGCGATTAATGACTGCCAGCCAAAACAGGAAGGAAACTCTCAAACATAATAGAAGGTGGCAATTATAGTGTAGACTAAAGGGGAAATGAAGATGTTAGATTGCTGCAAACTCCTCATACCATATTGCAAGATCTTGTATTAAAATCTAGCAGCAGCTGGGGTCTTGTCTTTAATAAAGCACAGAATTTCAGAATCTGAAGCATTCCAACAGTGACCAAAAACTCCTGTTCCATTAGCAAAACAACTTCATACTATTTTGTTGACTTGGACCACAGTTTTGGATCTCAGCAGTGTCAGCTTAGCATTCAATCCTCGAAAGGCAGGATAAGTTGAGTTCCATGCAGTATGCTTTGTGTGCGGTCTTTCAGAGGAAAACTTTAAAATACTGAACAAAGGATGCCATTTCAAAGTAAACATTTGCCAAAAGATACTTGTGACAGACAGGCCAGTGTGGTACAGGAGTCTGGAAGAGGGCAAATATACTAGTCACTGGCTGAGTAGTTTTCTGTTCCCTGAGTGACTAGAGCAGGGGCTGCACTGGAGTAATCAGGAAACTGCTAGAACCAATTCAGGTAGACAGGCTGATTAGAACACCTGCAGCCAATCAAGGCAGGCTAATCAGGGCACCTGGGTTTATAAAGGAGCTCACTGCAATCAGGCAAGGAGGGGCCAGAGGAGAGGAAGTGCGTGTGAGGAGCTGGGAGCAAGAGGGCAAGTTGCTGAGAGTGAGAGAATGTACTGCTGGAAGACTAAGGAGGACAAGCATTATCAGACATCAGGAGGAAGATCCTGTGGTGAGGATAAAGAAGGTGTTTGAAGGAGGCCATGGGGAAGTAGCCCAGGGAGTTATAACTGTCATGCAGCTGTTACAAGAGGCACTATAGACGGCTGCGATCCACAGGGTCCTGGGCTGGAACCCGGAGTAGACGGCGGGCCCAGGTTTCCGCCAAACTTCCCAACTCCTGACCAGACACAGGAGGAGTTGATCCAGACTGTGGGGAAGATCACTGAGGTGAGCAAATCTGCCAATAAGCGCAGGACCCACCACGGTAGAGGAGGAACTTTGTCACATACTTTAGTTATTTCTTTTTTTTAAGCATAATGAAAATCTTCTTTCAGATAGCGCTGTGAGGCAATCATGACTAAAAGTAACTTTTCAATGGCAACTCACAGGTGCCGTCCCCGCAGCTGCCATTGGCCACGGTTCCCAGCCAATGAAACCTGAAGAGTTAGCACTCATGGTGGGACAGGGCCAGTGCATAGAGTTGCCTGCCATGCCTCCACCTAGGAGCAGCTGGAACAGGTTGCTGCTTGTGGAGAGCCGCCCGAGGTGAGAGCCCCTGGGATCTGGCACCCTGCACCCCTTTCCAGCCCCCAGTCCACTGCCCCAAGCCCCCTCTCATACCAAAACTCCCTCCCAGAGCCCGTGACCTGCACCCTCTCCTGCACCCCACCCTGCACCGCCTTCCACACCCAAACTCCCTCCCTCTTACTTAACTGGCATTTTTCACTTACTGACCTCCCATTTCCCAAACATACCGGATAAAACAGGTTTTACTATATCTCCATTCTTACCCATCTCTGCAGTATCTGAGTACTTGCCAATACATGAGAAAATCAAAATCATGATCAGCATAGATTTTAACGCCAGAAGGGACTAATATGACCATTTAGTCTGACCTCCTGCATAACACATGCAATAGAACCTTATCTAGTAATTCCTGCGTCAGTTCCATAACTCCTGATTGAGACAGAGCACATCTTTTGGAAAGATGTTAAGTTTTGGGTTAAATATTTCAAGTAACAAAGAGTCACTTTTCTTTTCTATTCCTGGGCAGTCAGAACTATTTTTTTAAACTTCGTTCCTCTCTCTCCCTCTTTCCTTCATCACATTTTTTCTTTGGAGTCCCTTTGAGTCACAATGTCCTATACAGATATGCTAAATATTATTAGTATATATTATTGATGAATAGATTTTAAGACTTGAAGATGTTTTATCATATGTTATTAAATGTAAGATCTATCCACTAGGAGATTTTATAATGTGCTTTCTGTATGGTAGTTTCTTTATCAACATCTCCTCAGGACTGACTTAGTTCCCTCTCTTGCTGAAAAAAGTTAAAAGGTTTCTCAGATTATAATGGTAAAATGCACAAGAATATTAAAAAGAAAACATGGGTACACAAACGGAACACTTTGCCTGCCCTGAGAATACACACCACACTACATGATCCAGAAAAGAAAAGGAAACCAAAAAAATCAGATGTTTTAGAAACATAACCCCTCATCCTCCCACCATAAAACCTACCATTTATATGAGAGAAAGCCTAAGAGGGTTGTGAACAATCACATTTAAAATTTACACAAGTGACACTTGCCTATCCAACACCTGCATAGGTGCTGGAACTAGGGATGCGGGGATACGGCTGCACCCCCAGCTTGAAGTGGTTTCCATTATACACAGGGTTTACAGTTTAGTTCAATGGCTCTCAGCACCCCCACTATACAAATTGTTCCAGCTTCCCTGAACACTTGAGCCCAGGAAAGGACTACCTCAATCCTCAAATCATACACTATACACATTAGTCCTGCTAGTAAAAAGACCCACCAGATGTAAATGTATTGTTTTTTCTAGGCTGGTTGCCTTAACAATGGTCTTGTGCTGGCAACACACTGCAAAAGGCTGCACCCATGTCTCAGCCATGTTTCTTGTAACTGCATTGAAAACCACTTTGGCCCTTTTACACTATCTGTTATTTATCACCAGCTGGGGAGGACCCGTTAGAAGCAAACATACCTTATTTCTGATCATCCGACAGATCCGCTAGCTTGATTTTTTTTGGAGTACTGCACACCCGGGGTTTGCAGACCAAATGGGGCTGTGTGCCCTCATCTCTTCAGAAAACCAGGCCATGAGTACTGGAGAATAGTCCCTATTTTAACTTCATACATACGCACTTGTACCAAGTGATAGCATTATCCAACTCCCACTGAAATCAAGGAGAGTCTTCCTGTAGATCTTTACTGGGTTGTATATGGATCATGCTTTATCTTCACTTCAGGAATTCTTTCAGCAGTATGTGGCTATTTGTAGCCAAAAGTGATCAGGGGTCAAGGTGGCTTCACTTAAAAGTCACCCTGCATTTGAAAAGAATTAGTTTGGCTTTGGCTGGTAGTTTATGTAAGTTACAGACTTTCTTCCCTCGTAGTGGGCTTACTTATCTTTAAAAATGTTTCTATTTTTGAATCTTTTCTCTGGACTTGCTTATGTATTTTTCTTGAATCCTTGCAGTAAATCTTATCAGGATTATCTGAAATTGAAAGGACTTTGGAAGCTCCCGGATTTGCCTATGTGCAGTAGAGGAATAAGGGGATGAATCTGAATCATAGATTCATAGACTCTAGGACTGGAAGGGACCTCGAGACGTCATCGAGTCCAGTCCCCTGCCCTCATGGCAAGACCAAATACTGTCTAGACCGTCCCTGATAGACATTTATCTAACCTACTCTTAAATATCTCCAGAGATGGAGATTCCACAACCTCCCTAGGCAATTTATTCCAGTGTTTAACTACCCTGACAACCCTCGACAGCTTAGGAACTTTTCCTAATGTCCAACCCTATAATCTCCCTTGCTCAGTGTTAAGCCCATTGCTTCTTGTTCTACTCCATTAGAGGCAAAGAGTGAACCGCTTTTTCCTCTCTTCTCTAACTTCCTCACTGATACACACCTGGCCTCCTTAGATCCACAGTGAAACTTGCTATCCCATGACTCCCTCCACTCTTTGTTTCTTCTTTTCCAAAACTAACACAAACCCAATTCTTTCAGCCCTTTCCTGCGCCTGTCATAGGTCATGTTCCTCCATTAAGACCATTTAATCATTCTCTCTTCTGCTCCTTGCCCTCTGGCCCTCTCCAATGTTCTGTCTGACATCTTCTTAAATGCGGGTGGCCCTAGAACTGGAAACACAATCTACACTGAGGCCCTAAACTTATTCATACCTAAATAAACTGACAGTTCTAGATCCTAGAGAGATACGAATTGGCTCCCCAACAAACTACACAATCTAGTACAGGCTACAACAATTGCACCCATTTTACTCACAGGCCGAGAATCTCAAGATGCCTTAATTTGATGCTGAACTTTACCTGTAGCATATTATGACTTATTAGCAATTAGGAGAATTATCTTTGACAAACGGTCATGGAAGACAGAAGAGATTCCAGACAGAGGACTGGAAAAGGGCAAATATGGTGCCTCATCATATAAAAGGTGAATAAACAACCTGGGGAATTACAGACCAGTCAACTTAACTTCACTTTCATTAGTAGGCTTTTGATATGGTCTCAACATGACCTTTCTCATAAAACAAACAAGGAAACACAACCTAGAAGAAGCTACCTAAAGACTAGGGTCAGGATGCACTCACGCTAAACGTGGTTAGGAACTTGCATCTTCCCCCAGAGAGCTCAGCTTATGCAGCTAGGTTCACTAGTCTAAGTTGGGGCTTGTGCAGCAGCAGATGCGCAGTTCCTGGTCCGAGTTCTGTTCAAT
>NC_133769.1:33975862-34004005 GCF_003597395.2 Chelonoidis abingdonii
ATTAAGCCCAGAGAACAATATGACCATAGTTCTGAACCTCATGCATAACACACAAAATATTAGAACTTATTCTATAATTCCTGCGTCATCCGAAACTCTGATTGAGACAGAGCACATTTTGGAAGGTTAAGTTTTGGAGTAAATTAATTTCAGTAACAAAGAGTCACTTTTCTTTCTATTCCTGGGCAGTTAGAACTATTTTTATGTATGACTTCTGTGGTTGCTGGTGCTCGTGTCTCTCGCCTCTTTCGTGTTGTCGATACAGTGGTTTGTTTGTTGTGGTCCAGTTTGTGGTGGTAAATGTCCTTATACATCCGAAATGGATGCCTAAATATTCATTAGTATATATATTATGAATAGATTTAAGACTTGAAGATGTTTATCATAGTTATGATAAATGTCAAGATCACTCCACTTAGGAGATTTTATAATGTGCTTTCTGTATGGTAGGTTTTCTTTTACATCTCCTCCAGGCTGACTTAGTTTCCCTCGTCGGTTGCTGAAAAAAGTTAAAGGTTTCTCAGATTATAATGGTAAAATGCACAAGATATTAAAAGAAAAACATGGCGAACAACGGAACACGTTTTGCCTGCCCTGAGAATACACACCACACTACATGATTCCAAGAAGAAAAGAAACCAAAAAGAATAGATGTTTGATAAACATAACCCTCATCCTCCCACCATAAAACCTACCTTTATATGAGAGAAAGCCTAGAGGTTGTGAACAATCACATTGTAAAATTTAACAAAGTTGACACTTGCCTATCCAACCACCTGCATAGGTGCTGGACACTAGGGATGCGGGGATACGCCTGCACCCCCAGCTTGAAGTGCGTTCCATTATACACAGGGTTTTACAGTTAGTTCAATGGCTTCCAGCACCCCCCACATATCAAGATTGTTCCAGCTCCCTGAACCACTGAGCCAGGAAAGGACTACCTCAATCCTCAAATCGGTACACTATACAACATTGTCTGCTAGTAAAAAGACCCACCAGATTGTAAATGTTTGTTTTTATGGCTGGTTGCCTTAAACAATGGTCTTTGTGCTGGCAACACACGCAAAAGCTGCACCATGTCTCAGCCATGTTCTTGTAACGCATTGAAAACACTTTGCCCTTTTACCACTATCTGTTATTATCCCAGCTGGGGAGACCCGTTAGAAGCAAAACATACCGTTATTCTGATCATCCGCGGATCGCCTAGCTTGATTTTTTTTGGAGTACGCACACCGGGGTTGCAGACCAATGCGGGCTTGTGCCGCTCAATCTCTTCAGAAACCAGGCATGAGTATGGAGAATGTCCCTATGTTACACTTCTACCATACGCACTGCTACCAAGTGATGCATTATCCAACTACCCCACTAAATCAAGGAGAGTCTTCCTGTAGATCTTTTACTGGGTTGTATAGGATCATGCCTTTATCTTCACTTCGGAAGTTCTATTCATGCAGTATGTGTGCTATTGTAGCCAATAAGTGATCAGGGTTCAAGGTGGCTTCACTTAAAGTCACCCTGCATTGACAAGAATTAGTTTGGCTTTGGCTGGTAGTTTATGTAGTTACCAGACTTTCTTCCCTCGTAGTGGGACGCTTACTTATCTTTAAAATGTTTCTATTTTTTGAATCTTTTCTCTGGACTGCTTTATGATTTTCTATGAATCCTTGCAGTAAATCTTATCAGATTATGCTGAAATTGAAGCGACTTTGGAAGCTCCCGGATATGCGATTGCATAGAGAATAAGGGGAGTTGAATCTGGAATCATTAGTTCTAGACGTCTAGGACTGGAAAGGACCTCTAGACGTCATTTCAGTCCAGTCCCCTGCGCCTCATGGCCAAGACCAAACTACTGTCATAGACCCCTTGTAGACATTATCTAACCTGTACTCTTAAATATTCAGAGATGGAAGATTCCACAAACTCCCTAGGCAAGTTTATTCAGTGGTTAACTCCCTTGACAGGTAGGACTTTTTCCTATGTCCAACTCCTAAATCTCCCTTTGCTGGCAGTTTAAGCCTAATTGCTTCTTGTTTACATTAGAGGCATGAGTGACAAGTTTTTCCCTCCTCGCTGATGAACCTCTTATTAGATACCTAAAACTGCTATCATGTCTCGTCCAGTCTTCGTTTTTCCAAACTAAACAAACCCAATTCTTTCAGCCTTCTTTAGAGTTTCATGTTCTCAAGACTTTAATCATTCTTCTTGCTCTTCTTGGACCTCTCCAATTTCTCCACATCTTTCTTGAATGCAGGTGCCAAACTGACACAATACTCCAGCTGAGGCCTAACTATTCATAGCTAAATAATGGACCAGTTCTAATCCTATAGAGATAACAATGGTCCCCAACAAAACACACAATTAGTACAGGCTACAAAATGCCACCATTTTACTCACAGCCAGAAACTCAGATGCCTATTGATGCTGAATTACTGATAGCATATTAATGATATATTAGCAATTAGTAGCGAATTATCTTTGAAAAGTCATGGAAGACAGAAGAGATTATTCCAGAGGACTGGAAAAGGGCAAATATGTGTGCCAATCTATAAAAAGGTGAATAAAACAACCTGGGGAATTACAGACCAGTCAACTTAACTTCACTTTACATTAGTGGGCTTTTGATATGGTCTCACATGACCTTCTCATAAAACAAACTAAGGAAACACAACCTAGAAGAAGCTACTATAAGTGGGATGCATAACTGGTTAGAAAACCATTTCCAGAGAGTAGTTATCAGAGGTTCCAGTCAAGTGGGGTTGCACGAGAGATCAGTTCTGGGTCCAGTTTGTTCAATATCTTCTTAATGATTTAGATATTGCATAGTCGATGTACAATTTATAATTGTTTGGTGGAGGATTACCACAGCTGGGAGGGTATTGCAAGTACTTTGGAGGATAGGATTACATCAAATGATATGGGACATTTAACTGGATAAATCAGTCTGAAGTAATAAGATGAATTCAGTAAGGAAAATGCAACAGTATTCAATTTAGAAGGAACAATCAGTTGCATCACGTTACACAAATGGGAAATGACATGCCTAGGAGGAGCACTGCAGAAAGGAATTTGGGGGTTATTAGGTGAATTACAAGTTAATTAATCTGAGTCACAACAGTGTATACTGTCACAAAAAAAACCAAAACCAGACATCATTCTGGCGATGTACTAGCAGGAGCATTGTAAAGCAAGACACAAGAAGTAATTCTTCACTCTCATTCTGACATATTCGTGTCATGTCCAGTTCTGGGTGCCACATTTCAGGAAGGATGTGGACAAATTGAGGAAAGTCCAGAGAAGAGCAAGAATAATTGTTAAAGATCTAAAAATCATGACCTTTGAGGAAAGACTGAAAAAATTAGTTTTGTTTAGTTTGGAGTTGAAAAGACTGAGAGGGGACATGTGTTGTAGTATGACTGAAACATATATAATTAATATTGCCATTCTTAGACAATTGCAAAAAATCTTGTACAAAGTTGTATGATGTAAGATGTCAATGGAAAAGTTATGATTAGCCAAGTATGATTATTCTGTTTATATAGATGTATCATCACTGTATCTTAAGTTTTGAATATTGGCTTTATATTCAAATATGTGTTTACAACCAGCCTAGCCAGCACATTGCAAATGGACCATTCGGGTTGATGGCCCATTAAAGAATACTTAACTCTCTGAATAGTCCATAGAAGAAGCCTATTTCCATCCGGTGAGCCTTCCTGTGGATGCCTTTGAAAGAATATGGGTCATGGTTGCTCCTGTGAGTCACCAAAGCATGCAAGGACATGTGACTTGCTCGTGTGACCCTGGACTCCACCTTGTGCTTGTAATTTCCCACAAACTAAAGACTGAGAGTATTCCTTCCACATGGGAGAAGGTATACAAAACCCTGGAAGTATCTCCATTTTGCCTCTTTCTCACTCTGATCTCTGGACTATAGACATATGAAAAGGAGTATATTGACTATGGACTGAGGACCTGCCAATCTTTTGGAAGTTACCAGAGACTTTACAAGCTAGCAGTCTGCAACATCACTGCTACAAGCCTGATCCAAGAACTTTGCAATAATTGTATATATGTGATTTCTTTGACCATTTTAACTCTTCTTATACTGTTCTCTTATAAAGAAACCTTTAGATATTTGATACTAAAGGATTGGCAACAGCATGATTATGGGATAAGATCTGAGTTATATATTGACCTGGGTATGTAGCTGATCTTTTGAAATCAGAAGAACCCTTTAATGAAATTGGTTTTTTATAATCACCATCATCATTAAGTCTAGTGTGTTGGTGGTGAACTAAGTGATGGAATGCCTAAGGAGGCTGCATTTCTGACTTCTTGTTGACCAGTGTGGTGAGACAGAGGTTTATTTTTGCTACTGGCTTGGTATATATAATGGTAGAATAATTACCAGCGTAGAGTGAGTCTGCCCTATTTCTCTGCAGTTTGTCCTGAGTCTGGCATCCTCAGCTGTCACTTAGTGAGACACGGTGACAGGATGTAACAGGTTTCAAGTACATAACAGGTTGTACAAGGAGGAGGAAGAAAAGTTGTTCTTAATTATGAGGATAGAACAAGGAGCAATGGGCTTAAATTGCAGCAAGGGCAGTTAAGGTTGGACATTAGAAAAAACTTCCTAACTGTCAGGATAGTTAGACCGCAGAATAAATTGCCTGTGGAGATTGTGGAATCTCTATCACTGGAGATTTTAAAGTTAAGGTTGGACATTAGAAAAAACTTCCTAACTGTCAGGATAGTTAGACCGCAGAATAAATTGCCTGTGGAGATTGTGGAATCTCTATCACTGGAGATTTTAAAGTTAAGGTTGGACATTAGAAAAAACTTCCTAACTGTCAGGATAGTTAGACCGCAGAATAAATTGCCTGTGGAGATTGTGGAATCTCTATCACTGGAGATTTTAAAGTTAAGGTTGGACATTAGAAAAAACTTCCTAACTGTCAGGATAGTTAGACCGCAGAATAAATTGCCTGTGGAGATTGTGGAATCTCTATCACTGGAGATTTTTAAGAGCAAGTTAGACAAATACCTTGCAGAGATGGTCTAGATAACATTTAGTCCAGCCTTGAATGCAGGGGACTGGACTAGAATACCTCCTGAGGTCCCTTTCAGTCCTGTGATTCTATAATGCAGAGGTAGTGTGGAAAGTCTGGATACTATGACAGAATAAAGGGGAATTTGCTATGAAATTAAACAATAGTATAAGATAATAGAAGAGAAAATGGTAACTTAAGCTAACCTATAGTGTGCAAAGGAGGATAATGTATTATTCCATGAGTAAAAATGCCTTTGGCAAAGAAACACTGGGATGAGATGCAGCTTTGGAGAAGGGAAGAAGTGATGTGCTAATGTAGGCATAGCTAGTTCTAGATGTACATAAACATTGAGGCCCTTCAACTGGGGGAGGACAAGTAAATTAGTTTAGTTATTCATTGGCCTTCAATCTGTTTCTGGCCAACTGGCAGCAGGGTGTTACCAGTGAGTTGTTAGCTGTGCTAATATTCTTAAGGAATTGCATCTGTTTTTACTGGAGGAAGATATTGGAAGAGAACACGGTGGGCCTGTTATTGGCATTAATTAAGAAGTGTGAAATGTCATTTACACCTCTGCATTATCTTCCAGCTCACTCAGTAAGCAGCTAGGAAACTCAGAGGCAGAAACTTTTAGTGACAGTTTGGCCTGATATTTTTTTTTTTCTGAGTATATCGTGCTCTTTAATTGAAAACATTTTATACATTTTAATTAAAAAAGATACAAATTAGTCTTTTGTGAAAAGGTTCTATTACCTGAAAGATAACACAATAAGGCTGTGATTTCAAGTGACCTTTCATGTGATATAAAAAAAGGCATGGAGAAGAGGAGAAAACATATTTTCATTTGTTATCAATGAGTTTGTATTTTTATTTATTAAAATGAGCCTCGGAAATATTTTATGTCACACTGAAGATATTTATTAGTATTTACTATTAGCAGTTAAAAATAATGGGCCTTACTTTCAGAGGAGTTTTGCAGCAGCTTCCAGTGTCCTCTGTGGGAGTTGTGACTGCGTCCATGTTTCTGAAATTGAAGGTCAATTCATTTAACCCTCATGCAATGTCTGTAATGCTAACAATGTCATATCCTAGGGAGAGTACCGATGATACCTGAGTTTGTTTGAGATGTTGATTTGAGCTCATTCTGGCATGATCCTTTCAGCTAGCTTTTGCAATGTTGTTGGTGATCTGTTGTGATGAGAAGCACCAAAAAATAAAACATGTATCAGTTCATGCAGAGTCTATCATTTTCATTAATTTCCTAATCCAACTCTTCCTATCTCATCTTCCTTCCCTGTTGTTGTTCAATAGTTGCACCAGTGCCCACCCTCTTAAACTGTAGGTCAAATTTTCAAAAAGTTAGGCACCTAAATAAATGGCCTGAATTTCAGAAGTGCTAAACACCTTTGGCTCTCATTGCCATCTGCATATTGTTGACATTTCAGTCCTTGCTGTATCAGCCCACATTCCCCTCCTCCGGTGGCTTCCCATAGATGTGGAACAGGATTGGAGAGAGGATGGATTCCTGTGAGACTACATAACCAAGGACGCTGGAGACTGAGGAGTACCCGTGATGCTGTCAGTGTGGTCTGAGAGAGATGGTTAAAGCAATGTCAGTGCAGCTCCCTTAACCTCTACTCCATTTCTGAGGAAGAACAACAGTCATCCTGGGCTATTGTATCAGACAGTTCCAGCCACAGGAACAAGGCTCTTCGTGAGGGATCATCCGTCAGTTCCTCCACCGTTATATTCTTATATTGAGCTCATGCTCAGTAATGAACCCTTGAATGGCTTTGCATAGGCATTGAACCAAACTCTTTGAATAAATAATTCAATACTATTCTACCACCACTATGTCTGTTGCATGTCCTGGCCTGAAGCCTGACTGAGATGGGTTCTAGGATAGTGCCTGTATCTAGATGAAATTGGAAATAATCTTTGGGGAACTTCTCAGTTTACTTTCACATAATGGGCAGTAGTGGAAGAGGTTGGTAGCAATAAGCTATGGTTTAAGTAGTGGCTGGACTATGGCATGTTTTAAAGTGGAAGGCAGCTTCCTTCTTCCAAAAAGATGCTGAGTATCTCTGTTTGTATGGGTCCCAATGCTTATCACTCTCTTTCACTAGGGAATGGATCAGCAATGCAGGTGGTAACTCAGATCTCCTCCAAGACTTCCTGTTTTGTAAATGTGTCAGGAAAACTGTTGTGTTTTGGGTCTGTGTGCTGTGAATGGTCCCCAGGGCATTGAAAACCACCTGATATGCTAGGCCAGTTGCTTTGGACACCATGATGTTGATACTGACCAGCTTAACTGGATTGTTGACCTTGGATCAGATTGGGTCGGAGTGTCCACACTCCTTTTGAGTAAGTTCTAGTAGAATGATACTGAATTATTTATTCATGGTGTTTGGTTCTGTCTTAGAATCATAGAATTGGAAGAGACCTTGAGAGATCATCTAGTCCAGTCCCCTCCACTCATGGCAGGACCAAGTATTATCTAGACCCTCCCTGACAGATGTTTGTCTAACCTGTTCTTAAAAATCTCCAATGATGAAGATTCCACAATCTCCCTAGGCAATTTATTCCAGTGCGTAACCACCCTGACAGTGAGAAAGTTTTTCCTAATGTCCAACCTAAACATCCCTTGCTGCAATTTAAGCCCATTGTTTCTTGTCCTATCCTCAGAGGTTAAGAAAAACAATTTTTCTCCCTCCTCCTTGTAATAACCTTTTATGTACTTGAAAACTGTTATAATGTTCCCTCTGTCTTCTTTTCTAGACTAAACAAACTCATTTTTTTTCCATTCTTCCCTCATAGGTCATGTTTTCTAGATCTTTAATCATTTTCGTTGCTCTTCTCTGGACTTTCTCCAATTTGTCCGTATCTTTCCTGAAATGTAGTCTCCAGAACTGGACATAATACTTCAGTTGAGACCTAATCAGAATGGAGTAGAGTGGAAGAATTGTTTCTTGTCTTGCTTCAATGCTCCTGCTAATATATGCCAGAATGATGTTTGCTTTTTTTGCAACAGTGTAACACTGTTGACTCAGATTTAGCTTCTAAACCACTATGACCCCGAAATTCCTTTCTGCAGTGCTCCTTCCTAGGCAGTCATTTCTCATTTTGTATGTGTGCAACTGATTATTCCTTCCTAAATGGAGTACTTTTGCCATTTGTCCGTATTGAATTTCATCCTATTTACATCAGACCATTTCCCTAGTTTGTCCAGATTATTTTGAATTTTAATCCTATCCTCCAAAGTACTTGCAACCCCTCCCAGCAAACTTTATGAGTGTCCGCAAACTTTATAAGTGTACTCTCTATGCCATTATCTAAATCATTGATGAAGACATTGAGCAGAACTGGACCCAGACTTATCCTTGTGGGATCCTACTCATTATGCTTTTCCAGGATGACTGTGAACCACTGATAACTACTGTCTGGGAACAGTTTTCCAACCAGTTTTGCACCCACCTTACAGTAGCTCCATCTAGGTTGCACTTCCTAGTTTGTTTATAAGATGGTCATGTGAGACAGTATCAAAAGCTTTACTAAAGTCAAGATTTACCACTCTACTGCTTCCCCCTCTATCCACAAGGCTTGTTACCCTGTCAAAGAAAGCTATCAGGTTGATTGACGGTATTTGTTCTTGACAAATCCATGCTGCTTTTAACTATCCCTTATTTTTCTAAATGTTGCAAATGATTGCTTAATTATTTTCTACATTATCTTTCCAGGTACAGAAGTTAAGCTGACTGGTCTTTGTAATTCCCTGGGTTGTCCTTATTTCCCTTTTTATAGATTGGCACTATATTTGCTTCTTTCCAGACATCTGGAATTCTCCTCGTCTTCCATAACTTTTCAAAGATAATCACTAATGGCTCAGATATCTCCACAGTCGACTTCGTATGGTATTCTAGGATCATTTTCAGGCCCTGGTGACTTGAAGAAATCTTGCTTGTCTAAGGGTATGGCTACACTGGTCTTGCAAGTGCTGGTAGTTAAGCTGTGCTCGTACAGCTGTGTACGGCCAGCGCTGCAGTGCCACACTGACAGCGACCAGTGCTGCAGTGTGTCACACACTGCCCAGCCATTGCAGCGCTGTTGTGAGTGGTGCATTGTGGGCAGCTATCCCACAGAGCACCTCGTCCCATTTGGCGCTGTGGGTTGTGGAAGGGGACGGAAGGTGCGGGTCATTCCGCTTCCTGTCTCCAATGACCTGTGCTGCCAGGAATCGGACCCGCGCCTAAGAGGCCCCGACCTAGGCACCTTTAATTTATTTTTTTTTTTAATAACCACCCGTCCCAGCTGCGGTCGCTCCATGGTCCCGCTCCTTTGAGTGAAGCGCTGGCAGGACGCGGCATGGCCCGCTCTCCAGCTACGCTCCAAACCGCGGGCGGCGGGCTTGCAGCGCGCGGCGGGGCTCCACCATGAGTGGGGCAGCGGGGCTTTGTCGCGGCCCGGCCAGGAAAGCGGAGTCGCGGAGCTTGCCACTTTGGCAGAGCCCAGCCGGGATTGCGGAGTCGCGGGCTTGCCGCGCTCCGCCGGAGTGCGGCAAGGCGCGGCTCCGGCCAGAGCGCGGCAAGCCCCGCTCTCTTCTGGAGCTCCGCCAGAGCGCGGCAAGCCCCGCTCTCGTCGGAGCTCCGCCGAGCGCGCAAGCCCCGCTCTCCTGTCGAGCTCTGGGCCTTTAAATAGCCCCCGAGCCCTGGGGCAGTGAGGGGGGTATTTAAAGTCCTGAGGCCAGCTGGCTCTTGCCACCCGGTCCTTCAAATAGCCGCCGAGCCCACCTCCCTCTTGCATTCCCAGTGCTCCGTGGCTATTTAAAAGGTCCTTAAAAGGGGTTGGGCTACTTAAAGGGCTGGTGGTCCAGCTGCTTGCTGCACCCATGACCTGCCCACCAGTCCGGCCCCCCCTGCCTTCAGCACCCCATGTCCACTGCTGCCTGCAGTTCCAGGCATATACCCTGCAGGGAGCAGCTGAGACGCAACACATGGCACACCCCAGGGAGTGGCGGACCCACACATGGTAAACGGCAGTCATTAATAACAATCAAACATCAAGATGATCAATGTATATAATTTAATTATCATATAGTATGGAAAGTAAAATAATACATGAAAGACATGAGAGGACATTCGTCTCCTCCATCTTTTCTCTTATAAGCTCAACCTCGCCAGAGCGAATACCCTACGTCGCGCCTCCTAGGTCCAGCTAACCACTCCACACCTTTCTACTTAGGCACCTCTCTAACTCACTCATGAGAGGCCACCTACTAGCCTTCCCATATCCCACATCCTCAACCCATCACCTGCGTCTCCGAACAACTATAACTCACTTGACCACGTGAGGACAACTACGAGAACCTCTCATAAACCCACTGCACAACACAACAATCCTTACCCATTCCAACACACTTCCATTCGCGACTCTATATCTCCCTCAGAGCCTTTGCAATCTCATACTCAAATCTGCGCGAATGGAGCAGTAACAAGGTCACTAAAAAAACACGGAAAAAAAAAAAAAAAGAAAAAAAAGACTGGGAGGGGGGACGTGGAAATAAAAATCAAAATAAAGATCCCCCCCTTTGGGGAGGGGTTGTGTTTTTTTTAAAAAAAAAAAAAATGGAGTGTGGTATGAAAAAAACCCCCCCAGGGAAAAAAAAAAAAAAAAAAAAACAAAAAAAAAAAAAAAAAAAAAAAAAAGGGTCGCCCCCCATTCCCCCCCCCCCCCAGCCCCCCCTGGGGGGCACTCCCCCCCCCCCCGCCTCCCCCCCCATTTTGAGTGGTTATTGTTTTTGGGAGTTGTGCTTACATTGCTCGGAAAAAAGGGGGGGGGAAAAAAGGGGGGGGGGTTTTTATCCGAGGTGAGATTTAGTCTGTGTGGGTGAAAAAAATTGGGCCCCCGCCCCCCAATTTCCATTGTTTAAAAAAAAAAAAAACCAAAAAAACATTCTATTTTTCATTTGTTGGGGAAAAAAAAAAGGGTCGCCCCCAAATGGAGGGAGGGGGGGGGGGGGTGTGGCAGGTGCTTAACAAAAAAAAAGGCCCCCCCCACCCAGAAAAAAAAAAAAAAAACAAAAAGGGGGGGAAAAGGGGGGGGGGGGGTCCTACCTCGGGCAAGCTGCAGATAGAGATGCGAGTTTCCCACCGAGCTCACAGGTGAAGGGGGGCTGCCACTGCTCACCTGGAGGGGGAGTGACGGATTGCTTCAACTGTGGAAGCCCATGGGGTTTCTGTGACTGTGGAAAGCAAAGGCAGTCTACAGTGAAATAACACTGAAACCTACACCACATCTGCACAGTCAGCTACTCTCAGATGCTCATCTGCTACAGCATCTCACCTGGAAGGTGGGGGTGGGTGCTTCACTGTGGAGCCCGGGTTCTGACGTGTGGAAAGCAAAGAGCAGCTACAGGGAAAATCAATGGGCTATTTCCACATCTAGGCATGCTTGCAGAGCAGCCATAGCCCCCTGCTCCCAAAACATTTGCATTCTTATAATAAAAGCTTCTTCCAGGAACGAGGCTCCTCTGCTGTCCTCACTACCAAGTCCCAGCGGCTGCGACTGGCTAGTTGCTTCCAAGCTGAAAAACTCCTGCTAGCATGACTCCTGGAGTTCCAACACTCAGGAACCTCCTCTCGGGTCCTTCTACACCTCTCCCTCCGCTCCAGGCTCTGACCCAGGGCAGTGTTCGAAGCAAATGACAGAGAGGCTGAAAAGGTATGCGGATCCTCCTAAACCTGGAGGCCAACTACAGCGTGGTGAGTGTCCACACCTATGACCAACGCTGCAGCAGCATGCGCTGGTTCTCTGCTACACCCGTAGCGGACCAGCTTGTACAGCCAGCACTGAAACAGGAGTTGCAGCGTGCTAGCTTTTAAGTGTGGACACCTGCTAAGTTGCAGCGCTGTAACCCCCTCACCAGTGCTGCAACTCTCCAGTGTAGCCATGGCCTAAGTAATTTTTAACTTGTTCTTTTCCTATTTTAGCTTCTTATCCTACCTCATTTTCACTGGCATTCACTATGTTAGACGTCTAATCACCACCAACATTCTTAGTGAATACCAAAACAAAGTAGTCATTAAGCACCTCTGCCATTTCCATATGTTCTATTGTTATTCTCTCTCTCTCTCTCACACACACTCACACTCACTCACACACTGAGTAACAGGTCTACCCTGTCCTTGGTCTTCCTCTTGCTTCTAATGTATTTGTAGAATATTTTCTGGTTACTCTTTATGTCTCTAGCTAGTTTGATCTTGTTTTGTGCCTTGGCCTTTCTAATTTTGTCCCTACATACTTGCGTTATTTGTTTATATTCATCCTTTGTAATTTGACCTAGTATTGTGCTCAATGTGTTCAATGCAAAGCCATTCCAGGGGGCATTTCTGACCATGAGCTGAATATAAGATGATCACATTTTGATAGTGGTTTGGACAATTTTTATTTCTCTCTGAAATACTGGGAAGTTGCATCGTTTCTGCAAAAGTCTGTGACAAGAGTGTTACACAAGGCAGATTTACTATGTCATTCTAATCCTGTGGGAAATATATTGGTGCCTTGTTAAATACTTCATTGATTTTAAGATTGTTTTAAAGGACTATAAAGAGTATTGCACAAGTCTTAGCCTATGTATCGATCTGAGCTGCTGTTTTTGCAGTGAACCGAGGTATTGTACAGTTTGAGTTCATCCAAAGCCAGTCTATTGGATGCTCCAACATATAGGTGCAAGAACGTGTGTTTTTACTTACTATGCATCACACTTTTTATATTAACTTCCTGCTGGAGTCTGAAACGCTGAGTCAATAGGTGTGTTTAAATCTTCCCATTTCTTTACTCAGTAAAAATTTTTTCTCATAAATTACTTTATTTGTTAGTTTGTTGTCAATAGCTAGGGAAGCATTCACAGGAAAGATACAATAGAGATTTATTTTGCTGTATTTTATTTTAAACCAGAAAAAGAGGGCCATAAGGAATAATAAAACAAACTGATTTTTGTCTTGTGTTTGGCATGGTTGTCACTTTTTCTTAACTAAAATAAAGTGAACACCAGAGTACAAAATGTTATTTTTAATGCCCAACGCTCAGATAGTTTGTACAAGTGTCTGGAAGAAATTTATAATGCAGAGAGGTCGAAAGCCATTCATTAGTGTGCGTACCCTCAAGCAGTTATTTCATATCTGCCCAACTCTGGACCACTAATATTTGAGTGTGTCCTTACCAGTGACCTCACAACCCTGAGTCTGACATGACCCCAACTGTCTGACAGCCACGACCCACAGCCCTTTCACCATGAACAGCACAGTGCTCTGCCTTCAAGAGAAGAGGACTAGCAAGAGCTGCCCTATATCTACTTGTGGCAAAATGTCTCACTATAATACCTGGAATAGAGAGCCCTCTGAAAAGGCTGCTGCTGTCACAGGGACAAGCAAGCAGAAAAAGCAAAAGCACCTAGGCTATAGCTGCATTCCCGTCCCATTCCTCCTGTGAACACATTGATATCACACTGTCATACCAACTCTTTTTTCTTTGACCATAGACACCAGTCTGTTCTATTAAGACTACATTCTTCAACCCTGCATCTGACGGTGAGAGACTAATTTCACTGTATACAACCCTTCTCAACAGAATTATTAGCAATCAGTCTGCTCTGGTAGCCCTGAAGTTCAGCCCACTTGAGTGCTAGCTTTAGTTCCCAGCTCCACCACCTGTTTTTCATTCGTACATCACTTCCTCCTGCTGAACCCACAGCCCCCTCTCATTTTCACCCTTGTTAGCAGCATTCATGAATTCATTATGCATGATGTTTCCAAGCTGGGTACTCCATACAACATGAAAGGAATGCCCTGTTAATTTTTGTAGGCACATATTTATTGTAATTTGTCATGAGTCCGATGAAGACACCTAAATCTCATTTTGAGAAGACCAGATGATCTTTCTATAACCATTCTGGTAGGTTTAAGTGAACTATTATACTAATAGTGTGTCCTTGTATGAGGATTCACTATGGAGGTGCCAAGTCAGGTTCTCAAGGAAGCAATATGAGATAGAATGAGCTTTCTGTCGTCATGTGCATGATGGTTGTAATAATTAGGCCCAAAAATTTACTTTTCACAGTTGAGATCACAGTCAGGGTAAGTGAAAGTTGATAAGATGTCACAATAGCCTATAATAACCAATGTTGATGGGAAATGATAAGAAAGAGAGACAAACTGATTTAGTTCAAACAAAAAGGTCTATTGAGATAATTCAAGGACTGTATTAAGATTATGACTGGTAAACTAGAATAGTGTGAATAGACCGAAAATGAATGAACCAAAATTGAAGTGCTGGAAGTTAGGCTTAATTGGTAGACAAAATAATGAAGGGATGGGCTATTCCAACTTGCACTCCCTTGTAGGTTTTTTTGAGGGGGTCCTTAAGAAAGAGACTTTGGGGACAAAAATTGACTACTAGAGGAACTTCACTATCATGTTTATTATTTCCACTGTCTCCTGGGACTGACTGGGCTTTTGCCATTTTGATTCTGAGAGGTACCCTGACCGGACCAGGCCAGAAAAAGGAACCCAGAGGACATCGCTCCCTCTACCTTGGCTGCATATCAAGATATAAGACTTTGTGTTCTTCCCACTTGCATCTTATTTTCCTTCCCTACCCTATTTCTGCTCTTTCCTATCTATTTTTTCCTTCTGTCTAATAAGAGTCTGGCTTGGATGGCCAACACTGAATATATTGCAACACTGCTCTAAGCCTGTGATCAGACAGGCAACTTAAAAGCAATGACCTAAATCACCCAATACTGATATGAGGTTGCTAGGTCTTGGAGTGGCTGATAAGACCAAGTGCTGTGCCCCTTGTGTTTTTTCCAGCACTGAGATTTCAAGTGAGAGTCCACAACAGAGGCAGAAGCTCAATTTTCTATCTTTTGTGGTTTTTTGCCCTCCTCAGTTGTCTGTGTCTGTCTCATTTTGTCCTACAGGACATGGGATTGGAGTTTAATAATAACAGCAGCCACAACACCAGTTCCAATCCATCTCAACTAACTTCTTTTCTTTTTCTCCAAATGAGAGTGACCACCTTTAATACCATCTTCTTTCCTTTTTAAAAACTCTCACAGCTAAGAGGAAAGGGAACCAGGGATGTTGTTGAAATGAAAGAGTTAATCTAATACTTTGCATTTCAAATGCTTTAGCTGATTTTTCTTCTTTTCTATATCTTTAATAATAAGTTAAAAGGACACTAACATTATGTCGACCTAAATGTGTAGTGTAGACCAGCCTTCTGTATTTGAAACTTTGAACCCAGATTAACACTGCTTGATGTTGGACTGTGACTGAGTTATGTTAACACTTTTGACTCTTTTGGCCCATATATTCCATCTAAATTAATAAAACAGTGATTATTCTTGTGGGAGTTTTCAGAGTTTACACAGAATTTTTCGACTTTTCGGGGCTGAAGGTGAACTTGATGGCACCACTCTCAATCGGTGAAGGCAAGGGTGACAGGCTGGCACATGGGAGCGATGGTATGATTGGAAAATCTGGTCACAGCAATGATAAACTGCAGCTGATGATCTCTCAGTCTCTCTCTCTCTCTCTTACAAACATCATGTTCATGAAATACGTGTGCATCCTATTTCTGTAGGGAATATTGTTCATCCTTCAACCATCTGCTCCACCTAGTATGGATGGGAAGTGGCCTGCCTCCTGGAATCCCTGCATGCTATTAAATTGTCTCTTTCTCTTCATGCATAAAATTATATATTGGGTAGCCTTCCTCACCATGGCATTAAGAAAGTCTTCCAACTATTGTGAGACAGCTGATTTGTCTGCTTCCAGTGATGTCTCCAATGATCCACTTGGAGGACTCAGTGGCTGGTATGCTCAATGCAGTGATGACCTTATTTCAACCGACAGAATGTGTGACCCTCTTCAGCTCAGCTCATCACACAATGGAGTAAACTTTTAGAGAGGGATGAAATGCTCCTCACTGAAGGCAAGAATGGGGCTTCTTGGCTTAAAGATGCTGTTTGGAGGACATGGGTGCCTCCTCTGCCTATGCACAAAGATAAACTTTACCCTCATTTAGAAATGACAGACCCAGGTCCCTCTCCCATCCTCACCTTTGTGAATCCCCTGACTCTTCCTGCCCTGACTTCACTGTAAAGCCACTTGATCAGCTGTTTTTGTTAATAATATTTTATTAAGGAATTATCAATATGCTCAATTACTGTATCAGTTGATTATTAATATTTATTATTGATTTACTATTTTATTACTAATTATGTATTGTTGATATTTTATTTTTGTATTGTGGTAGCCCAGTTATGGACCAGAGTCCTATTGTGCATGGAATTGTAAAAACACATCATAAAAAAGATGGTCCTTGCCACAAAGAGCTCACAATTTCTGTATAAGGCTAGCAACAAGGCAAGAAAATTCTTTGCTGTAGCATTTTGAAAGAAAACATGTGGAATAAGATGGCATTTGTCAAGGCCAGAGAAGAGGATGTTGCAATATTCGAGATGTGACATTATGAAAGCCTGGACAATTTTTAGCTGTGTGGATGGGGAGGAAAACCTGAATCTTAGAGATGTTTTGCAGGAAGAATTTGCAAGATTTATCTATAATGGGGGTGTGATGATCTAGAGAGAAGGCTAAAGTGAAGACAATGCCCAGATTATGGGCCTGAATGAAAAGGAAGAGGGCAGTGTTGACCATGGTGACAGAGAAGGGGTGAGTGGGGGAAGGTCTTACCTGAAAAGATTAAGTGCTGTGTTTTAGAACTGTTTGTTCCCACTTTCTCTCTGGGCATCAGAAGCACTTGTGCTCCCTTGTTCATCCTTCCATTTTCTCTGCAGCACTTGTACTTATGTGGGTGGGTGGGGCTTTTGATCAATTTGGGGAGGTGTTGCTTCATCTGTGTTGTGTTGTGCAACCAATGAGTGGATGGGGCCTGTGTAGATTTCTTAGTAATGCCACTTATGCAAAGTTAAGAGCCTCTGGCTGACCATGTGGAGGCCCATGGACAATTTTGAAAACCCTAATTAACTGCCAGCCTCTTGCCCCTATGTTGGACTTGCCCTCAGTGAGTGCTCAGGCATCCAAGTACTTCAGAGAATTTCAGCACAACTGACAAGCTTCAGTGAAAAGCCCTTTGGTACATTGGGAACATGAGATCACTGACACTACTGCAAGCTTCTGAAAACACTGGTAGCAGTATAGACACAGCCATTCTCAAAGAGAGGTATAGGATGTATTTGTCCTGAGCTCCCCCACCCCCATTTTTCTTGTGCGCATGTTAAGTTTTATCTATCAACTTCAGCAGGGCAGGCTCCAGGCCACAGTGCGTCAAGCGCGTGCTTGGGGCGGCATGTTGCAGGGGGCGCTTTATCAGTTGCTGGGAGAGCGGCAGGCAGCTCTGGTAGACCTGCCGCAGGCGTTTCTGTGGACAGTCCGCTGGTCCTGCAGCTCCTGTGGACCTCCCGCAGACACGCCTGCGGCAGCTCCACCGGAGCCGCGGGACCATTGGACCCTCCACAGGAACGCCTGCAGGAGGTCCACTGGAACCGCGGGACTGGCGAGCAGCAGAGCGCCCCCCGTGGCGTGCCGCCGTGCTTGGGGCAGCGAAATTGCTAGAGCCGGCCCTGAACTTCAGAGACTGAAGGTCTCTGACATGAGATCAGTAAATTCATTCTCAGGCCCTGCCAGAGCAGAAGTGTGTCTGACCAAGTGAAGAAAACAGGGAGGTACAAGTGCAGGTGCCGAGCTGAGCTTCTGCAGTCTTCCTGCATATTGAGCTCATATCCCCATGAGATCAGTAGCAGCAGCAGGAGTGAGAGGCTCAGATTCCAAGCTAAATGAACATAAAATTTCCATTAATAAGACAAATTTAAATAATTACGGAGAAGCTCAATTAACATATTATAGCTAATCAAAAAGAATCTGTTACAGCAGAAAAATGACCCTGAACTTGTTTTGGCACTTTTTTCGCCCCTTAACCTATACCATCCAAATGTAATGGTATTAAAATCCTGCATTTACAAGCAAAATTGCACAGTTTCTTACTGGCCCTGGCCCTTAAAGACCATATTGCTGCAAAGATGTTATTTCTAGAATTTCTCACTGTTGATACCACCAGTTCAGCTCCATCACTGGAAGCATTAGCATACACAGGACTCAAAGCATTCACTGGTGTTGTAAGCATTGTATTATCTGTACCCTGTTTACAGCAAGGTCTGCTTAAAATTCCAGCAGTCTCGCGGGCCATGCCTATGCTAATGTTTCCATTCTGTCTACCACTTGGTTACTTGACCACTGGTGGCAATGGTGGGGAATTTCTTTTAGCAAATTGTATCCTCAAGGCCAAAGAATGCCAAGTAGCATTTATGTAGTAGCTTTAGGCCTGTTTCAATTCATTTAATAAAATAGTGGGTATTCGTCTCTAAACTTGTCCGTGTCATTTATATTAGTGTTAATGGGAGTTACTGACGTATATCAGAGGAAGAATATCCCTTACAATTTTCAAAGATATGTAACTTTAGCACCCTCGTGACCAAGATGGAGTCTGCTCTGCAGGCAGCTCTGGCCAAGAGAAGGTGCACGCAGGAATGCAGCAGGAGAAATCCCTTCCACCCCAGGGGCACCTGTTCCAAACCCCCCGAGTGAACACACCCACCCACAGGAAAAGTACAATGGATATCAGAAAGGGAAATACTTATTTACAGAGGGATGAAAGGAGAAATACAACAAGGAGAAATATGGGGGGGGGGCAGTAAAACATCTGCATCCAAGCCAAGGCTCCATGGGCCCAGTGGGAGCACAGTCTGGAGGGGTAGACACCGAGCAATGTGTCTATACACAGAGTTCAGGGGTCCTGAGCAAAGTTCCAGTCCAGTGGTGAGTCTTGGGTGCTCCTGGTCGTCTTCAGCGCTAGTGAACTCTCCCCAGCAAACCTCTCCAGTGCCCTACTCTGCCACTCTCTGCAAAGCCACACAGAGCGACCACCCCCCACTTAACTAGCTAGCCACCTCTCTCCTTGTTCCCAATGCAGAGTCACAAGCCCCAGTACTCAAAGCCCCATGCAGCTCTGGGCAGCCGTGTATGTGGGTCCAGCTCCAACCTGTCCTTCTCTGGCAATTATTCCCTGGCACAGTGCTCCTCCTGGCTCCTGTCCTGGGGTGTCCCCGATCGGCTGCCCTGTCCTTCCCAGGCTTCTGGCAGGTTCTCTCTGATTCCTTTGCGAGGGCTTGCAGACTGCTGCCTCTCTCTCCCTCCCAGCTCCAGAGCCACCACCTGGAGTTTCCCTCCTTTTTTCTCACTCTCCCCTTCCCCCCTAGGAAAAAGATTTAAAGGGGCCATGCTCTCTAAACCCCAAAGGGGTTAGAGATATAAAGGGCAGGTAGGGGGCCAGCTCTCACTGAAAGTCAAGTGCATAACTCCCATTGGTCTCTTTGAAAATCTCCCCAAAATGTCTTCAAGAAATAATACTTCTCCACTTGTGATATAGTTACTCCTCCCCTCTTGTAAGTAGAATGTTTGTTTTTGGTATAATATTTGGAATTATCCTCATATTTCTATCTGAGCAACTACAAATGCCCCGTTATATGTACAAGTTAGTACAAGACAGAATGTATGATCATCAAACTAAATAATTTAAACTCTACAGATGAGACACAAAAGTAAATGTACAATATCAAGACCTAGATCTTCTCCCCTTTGAAATCATAGACATTTTGCTATTGACTTCAGTGGAGCTGGCCACAGTACCAGTGGATTCACTATGTGAATATGTAAGATGTCATGAATTTGTATTTCAAAATAGACTGTGTTCTCCAGAAGTGACAACTGGATAACCATGGTCGTACCTTTATAGGCATCTTCTGGAGCAAACAGATAGATTTTTAAAAAGTTTTTAGTTTTATAGGTTGAACAGAAATTAGTTGACTAGACAAAAACTGGTTTCATGAACGCCCATTGTATTCTAGTCCGTTCCTGGCTCTCTGATGAAGCCTTCATTGTTGCAAAGGTATGCTGTTGATGCTGAGAGTTTGAGTACTAATGTATAGGAAGGAAGTAGCTTTGTTTAGAACAGCATCGAGGAATTTGAACAGAGAAGCTGATTTCTCTTTAATTTTTATTAGACCTCTGTGGTGTATTGAAAACTGCGTTAAAATGGTAAGCTATCACTTTAAATCCTATGGGGGTGTTTCCTGATCCTGCTTGCAGGCTAGGGGCTCGGGGGGGGCTCTGTAGGGAAGTATGCAATTTGGGTCTCTCAGCAGTCAGTGTGCAGAGAACCAGCATGGAGAAAGGAAGGCTGAGTTGTGACTCTCTGCCAAAGGGGGGGGTCTACACTGCAGTTAGAAGCCTGCCTTTCAGCCTGAATAGAGAGACTCGCACTAGCTTTGCTTTAGCTAGCGCTCTAAGGCCTGGTTTACACTACAGGTTTATACCAAATTTAGAAGCGTTAAACCGAATTAACCCTGCCTCTATATAAAGGGCTCTTAATATCGACATCTTCACTCCTCCCCGATGAGGGGAGTAGTGCTCAAATCAGTATTGCCATTTGGGAATAGGGTTAGTGTGGCCACAATTCAATGGTATTGGCCTTCGGGAGCTATCCCACAGTACACCATTGTGACCACTCTGGACAGCAATCTGAACTCGGATGCACTGGCCAGGTAGACAGGAAAAGCCCCGTGAACTTTTGAATTTCATTTCCTGTTTGCCCAGTGTGGAGAGCTGATCAGCACAGGTGACCACGCAGAGCCCATCAGCACAGGTAACTGTGCAGTCTGAGAATCGAAAAAAGAGCTCCAGCATGGACTGCACGGGAGGTACTGGATCTGATCGCGGTATGGGGAGAGGATTCCTTGCTAACAGAACTCCGTTCCAAAAGATGAAATGAAAAAACATTTTTTGAAAAAATTTCCAAGGCCATGATGGAGAGAGGCCACACCAGGGACTCAGTACAGTGCCTGTGTGAAATTAAGGAGCTCAGACAAGCCTACCAGAAAACCAAAGAAGCAAATGGAAGGTCCAGGGCAGGGCCGAAAAAACATGCTGCTTCTACGTTGAGCTGCATGCAATTCTAGGGGGTCTGCCACCACTACCCACACCTGTCCATGGATTCTGAGGTGGGGTAATCACAGCCATGCCTGAGGATTCTGCGGACGGGGAAGATGAGGAAGAGGAGGAGATGAGCTTGCAGAGAGCACACAGCACTCATTCTCCCAACAGCCAGGAGCTTTTTCTCAGCCTGACGGAGAATTACCCTCCAGCCCTCCCAAGCCACTATCCCAGACAATGAAGCCATGGAAGGGACCTCTGGTGAGTGTACCTTTGTAAATATAAACATGTGGTTTAAAAGCAAGCATTTTTTTAATGATTAATTTGCCCTGAGGACTTGGGATGCATTCGCAGGCCAGTAAGTTACTGAAAAGTCTGTTAACATGTCTGGGATGGAGCGGAAATCCTCCAGGGACATCTCCATGAAGCTCTCCTGGAGGTACTCCAAAGCCTTTGCAGAAGGTTTCTGGGCAGGGCAGCCTTATTCTGTCCTCCATGGTAGGACACTTGACCACGCCATGCATGTAGCAAGTAATCTGGTATCATTGCATGACAAAGCCTAGCTGCGTATGGTCCCGGTGTTTTGCTGGCATTCAAGCAACATCCGTTCTTTATCTCGCTGTGTTATCCTCAGGAGAGTGATATCGTTCATGGTAACCTGGTTGAAATTAGGAATTTAATTAAGGGGACAGAGATGGTTGGGCTGTTTGCCTGTGGCTTAAAAGAAATCCTTCCCTGCATTTAGCCAAGCAGCGGGGAGGAGGGGTGGGGTGATTGGCGCTGAGCTTTTTTCGCGTTTGGCTAGCTGGGATCTTCCCTGTTACCAGCCACATGCGTGGGGGAGGGGCAGGATCATAGCAGCAATCTTCCATGATACCAGCCACGTGTTAACAAGGGGAAGGGTACTAACAGGCGATGCTTCCCATTTGGGAGAATGGATGGGGGCTGGTTATCTGGTGCTGCAGCGTTAACAGGAAAGAAGCATCGCACTGGAAGCCGAATTCTGGGCTTTCCTGGGCGTGCTGATCTTGGGAAAGGAGCACTCAATATTAAAGGCACCTGGAATAATGAGGCTGTTCTGTTTCATGGCTGACCATCATGCCTCGAATTCTGCAGCTGCAATTTTTTCCCCCCCTGCTGCAGCTATTCAGCATGCCGACCTTGTTTTTTCAAGGTGAATATGTGTTCACCTCCACCATGTAAAAATGTCATCGAAGGCTATCTCAGATAAGGCAGTAGGAAAAAAGACAGGCTGAGACGAAATGTTCTCGGAAATCATGGAAGTGACCCGCAATGAAAGAGCTCATCTGAATGAGTGGAAGGACGTGGTATCAAAGTACAGGAAAGATGCCAGTGAGCCGTGAGGACAGGAGGGACCAACGTGAGGATAGGAGAGATGAGGAGATGGTGAGAAGGGAGGGCGGCAGGAAGATCAGAGGTGTTGGGATGCAACTCTGGCTTGCTGCGTGATCAAACTGACATGCTCCGGCGTCTGGTGGAGCTTCAGGAACAGCAGCAGGATCACAGAGTGCCGCTGCAGCCCCTGTATAACCGCCCTCCCCCCTCACCATGTTTCCTTAGCCTCCTCACCCACCAGACGACTAAGAACGCGTGGGGGAGGCTCCGTGCACCCGCCCATTCCACCCAGTGGACAGCCCAACCAAAAGGCTGTCATTATTTTGAAATTTTTTTTAGTGGCCTTTTCTTCCCTCCTATCCTCCTCCCAAACCCCCCTGGGCTACCTTGTCAGTTCTCTCCCTCTTTTTATAATTAATTAATAAAGAATACATGATTTAAACGATAGTGACTTTATTTCCTTAGGAAGCAAGCTGTAATCGAAGGGGAGGTGGGTGGCTTACAGGGAATGAGTCAATCAAGTGGGGGGGGGTTCATCAAGGAGAAACAAACACAACAGTCACACCGTACCCTGGCCCCAGTGATGAAACTCGTTTTCAAAGCTTCTCTGATGTGCACCACTTCCTGGTGTGCTCTTCTAATCGCCCTGGTGTCTGGCTGTGCGTAATCAGCAGGCCAGGTGATTTGCCTCAGCCTCCACCCCGCCATAAAGGTCTCCCCTTACTCTCACAGAGATTGTGGAGCACACAGCAAGCAGCAATAACAATGGGGACATTGGTTTGGCTGAGGTCTGAGCGAGTCAGTAATGTGCCGCCTTTAAACGGCCAAATGCACATTCTACCACCATTCTGCACTTGCTCAGCCTGTAGTTGAACAGCTCCTGACTACTGTCCAGGCTGCCTGTGTATGGCTTCATGAGCCATGGCATCAAGGGGTAGGCTGGGTCCCCCAGGATAACTACAGGCATTTCAACATCCCAACTGTTATTTTCTGGTCTGGGAAGTAATTCCCTTGCTGCAGCCATTTAAACAGAGTAGTGTTCCTGAAGACGCGAGCGTCATGAACCCTTCCCGGCCATCCACGTGGATGTTGGTGAAACGTCCCTTGTGATCCACCAGTGCTTGCAGCACCATGGAAAAGTATCCCCTTGCAGTTTATGTACTGGGTGCCCTGGTGCTCTGGTGCCAAGATAGGGATATGGTTCCATCTATCACCCCACCACAGTTAGGGAATCCCATTCCACGCGGTAATGCGGGCGAGGTTCTAGTCAAAATTGAATCCCGTTTGAGCTGGAAACAGCACAGACTGGTGCCAGATAAGTGTTGCAGGTGTGGCGAAAGCATTCCGTGGCTGAATTTCCGCCATTGCTGGTAACGGGCATTCATGGAACTTTGTGCACTTGCTTTCCTGCCCTGAAACACCAGAATACCAAGATGAGCAGCAGCCTCACAGTTGAGAAGCGAGTGGCGATAGCCTCTGGGAAGCTTGCAATGCCAGACAGTACGCTAAGTGCATGATTTGGAGTGGACAATCTATGGCGAGGTCCTGTGATGCACCGTAGCAAGAGCAATCATTATAAGCTGCTGCTCGAAAGGTTCGTCGAACTCGGAATGTCGTCATAGTGGATGGCTTTGCTGCAATGGATTGATCTCCAAAGTGCAGGGGCCTGCGGTTTGAGAGAATTCTGTGTCCATATCCTCTTCACTCTCGTCGCCGCACTGCCGTAGCTGCCACCACCTCGCCTGGTTTTGCAGGTCCTGGTTCAGCATTGACTGCACGAGAATGCGCGAGGTGTTTACAACATCCATGATTGCTGTCTTGAGCTGAGCAGGGTCTCTGCTTGCCATGCTATGGCATCTGCACAGTTCACCCAGTGAAAAAGGTGCAAAATGGTTGTCTGCTACTTGCATAGAGGGAGGGGTGAGGTTGTACCCAGAACCACCCGCGACAATGTTTTTTGCCCCATCAGGCACTGGATCTCAACCCAGAGTTCCAATTGGCAGGGAAGACTGCAGGAACTATGGGATAGCTACCCTCAGTGCAACACTCCAGAAATCGACACTAACCTCGGTATATGGACGCACACCGCTGAATTAGTGTGCTTAGTGTGGCCGCGTGCACTCGACTTTATAAAATCTGTTTTAAAAAAGTGGTTTCTGTAAAATCGGAATAATCCCGTAGTGTAAACATACGCTTTGGAAGGGGAGAAAAGGGATAGCTTGGGCTAGCCTTCAAGTCCAAGCCTCCTCATCCCCTGGTCTGAGCTTGAATGGCTAGCTTGAGCCACTACCTGTGCTGCTTTTTTTAGTGTGTTAGCTTGAGGGACGCTAGTGCAAGTCTGTCTAGCCAGACTGGGGGGCTCGCTCTCAGCTGCTGTGTAGGTGTAGTACAGTGAACCCACAGGGAGCAACTTGCTTTGTCTCTCTGCTTTGTGGGTCTCATGTGTTACAGTTCAGAATTCCAAGCAATAAAGCAGTTTTACGTTGAAGCCTTCCAACAAGAGTATTTTATGTCTTTCTCTAACTTCTCTGCATGTCTTCTGTGAACATAACATGACTCAGTGTGCCTCCTCTCTCATTTTTACTGAGTCTGACTGTGTGCAAACAGATGTTTTCACTACAATCTGGGTTGCAACTGAAGGGAGGACTTATTTTCAGTATAATCATTTAAAATTATATTTGAAGTGTTACACACTTTTTCCTTACAATGAATTTTTTTCTGTTTAGTTTTGCTTAGAGCATTTTTTTTAACAAGCCACTGCAGAATCTTTCAGCAAGCTTGCAAGCTCAATAGCTTATTGTAATAGATGTGATCACTGCTGATTCTTGATTTAATACATAATCTCTTTCAAAAAATTCCAGTAGCCTCTGGTCCTGCGAACATTTCAGCATGTTCTTAACTTTAAACATGTGAGCCCCATTGAAGCAAGTGCGTTTACTCACTCAAATATGCTTTGCAGGTTTGAGGGCTTACTTCTCGAGGGTTGTAACAAGTACTTTGCTTTCCAGCTCACCTGAGAAATACATGTTGTTCTTTGTTTTTGTTTTTTTTTAAATAAATGTTGTTTAAAGCAATTTTCAGGTGATTTTTTCCAGAACATTAATTTGACCCTCATCATTTAATTTGTTGATTTTAGTTTATATTTTTAAAAAAATTGGGAACAAAATCATTTTCTATTTTTGAGATTGGATTTATAGTCAGGTATCTTTTAATTGCTATATAATTGATATTTTCAAAAATAGAGATAATAAAAAATCTATATGCATATTGATATTATGTTTAACAGTTTCTGTTAAAAAAATCACTCAAACATTTAAAATAATATCTAGATCTGGAAAAAGATTTAAAAATGCTCTTCTGTGAAATATGTAGAAAGATTCTGGATAAAAGCATAATTAAATAAAACTAATGCATGAGAAAGAGAGCCAATTACCAGCCTAACTCCTATAATTATACATATGATAAATATCACTCCTTCTCTTGGCATGTCAAATAGTTGACACATGAGATACTGCAACCACCTGTTTTTATAAAAGGAAATAATGCAGTGTTGTAGGCAATAGATGACTTATTTTTATTTATGTGGAAGGTATTTTAATACCATTCATCAGCTTTGGAATTGAAATGTTCCATGTTTATTAGAATTGTAATGCACATATAAGTTTCATGCTCACCACTTACCACATGCTTCTTCCTTTTAACCCTGATCACCCCCACCCCACTAGGTTTAAGTTTTATTCTGATTTTTATGTGTACTTTTTCTGGCAGTGGCATGCTCCTATATCAAGTTTAACAGTGGCAGGGTACCTGCTCAGCTCCAAAGTTGCATTCCATTCTGTGTTTTTCTCCAGTATTGCAATGATATTAAAGTTTCTGCAACTGCCAAATTGAGAGCAAGCCCAGGGGATGATATGATGCCCATGTGTGTCCATCAGGCACAGAAATGGTGGCCTTGGAAGTCTAATTTTAATCCTTGGACTGTCTCTTTAATCAGCAGTTGAATAGCATGGGGGAATTACTACACTGAAGAGAGGTAAATTGGTTTGTTACATTCCTGACTACTGCATACTGGTGGTGTTTCAAAGTGTTGCTGAGCAGACACCTGCTTACTTAGCTGTTAATATAACCTTCTTATGTTTTTTTAACATTAAAGGTTAGCACTTCAAGAGGCAAGGCTGTGGAGACTGGAGTTATAAAAGTGTCCTACCACATACATTACCCTGCAATGTTGTACAAGATCATTTGTTTGAGGTATTGTGGTAAATATACTGGATAGCTCCTTTGTAGTTAGGATATCAAACATATGAGAATTGCTTTATATAAGGAGGGCAGATATAACGCTCAGTCTCGCAANTCCATCATGGTTGTATCTGAGCACCTTCCATGTAAAACTGATACCAGTATCGAAGCCCCTGGTGCACTTTATGGAGTCTCTGGCATTTTTTCCAAGTAAAAACTTTGCTTGGGGTCTTTTTTCAAAAGGTATGCTAAGCTCGATTTCATGCAGGCATTTTATTCAGATTCAGTTTGCACTGTTCCAAAACCCCAAACAGATCTTGGGGTACTTCTGGGCTCCTGGTTTCCCTTCAGCATGTCAGGTAGGTTATCAAGGATGTAGGGCTGCCTGGGCTTCCAGACTCCCTGGGAGCCTGCCAAGGCTGTCTTCCATGGAGCTGAGGACTTTGGAAGACCTGGAAGCTGCAGACTGAAGGTATGTCTTCACCGTAGTGTGACAAGGGCTCTGACCCATGTTTAAGCTCAACCCCCACCTCTGTCCACAGACACTCCTCTGACATATACCTGCATCCCCTCAGAACACAGGCTTATGGGCTCATCCAGAGGATAGATATGAGCTCGTGTTCTGTGACCAAGCCCTCCCACTTTGCAGTGAGGATGCAGTAAAAGCTCACGTTGCCAGTTTGGGACACTGACCAGACATTTGTTATCTTGAGAAGTTCCATCGGCACTATTCAGTGATGGGCAGACATGGCACTGGCATGAATCTTGTCAATTTCAGTCAGTAGCTGCCAGAGTTTCTCGGGTCCCCAGCAAGTGGGCAGCTGGCTATGCAGGTGCACATATTTCATTTTGGGGACATCCCATTCTGTCACAAAATATTGAGAGATTTCAGTTCAGTGAAAATGTTTGTTTTTTGGCTTTTCATCTTGATTTGTGATGGAAAATCTAATATATATACAATATATATCAAATATGTTAGGGGAGAAAAGGAGTGAGCAGAGCTGGGCAAGATTTTTTGGACAAATAGTTTATTCACCCAAAAATTCAGTTGAAATTGACTTGAAACTATTGCTGAATTTGACAAATAATTTTTTCTGGGGGAGGAAGTGGAGATTAGTTTCACCAAGCTAGGGAGGAGTAATGGTGCCCACCTAACAACTTCTAACCCAGTGATTAGGGTGTTTGTGTGGGAGACCTAGATTTGAACCCCTGCTGTGGAGCAGGGATTTGAACCCCTGCTGTGGAGCAGGGATTTGAACCCAAGTGTCTCCCCTCTCAGGTAAGTGGCCTAACCACCAGGCTATTCTGAGGTGGAGGTGCTTTCATTCTCTCCTTATGAAGTTGTTCCACTTTGTATAAAATACTGGACCAGTCATTGGGTCAGTGACATAAAGTGTGAGAGTGACTCTCTAGCCTCATGGTTAGGTCACTCA